>NW_017275220.1:27292-30962 GCF_001594065.2 Cyphomyrmex costatus
ACGTTGTGACGTGACACTTTGTGTCAGTCACTTGTGATTGCATTTACGGAGAGATCCTGTGTCCTCTAAGCTCGAAGGGCGAGGGCACAAGCGAGCGTGCCAAACTTATAATTTTTAGTATAAAATATTTAGTTATTTGTCAGACTTTTGATAACGATTTTTAGTCATATTTGAGCGTGAGCAATGGTACGATAGGTTCATGTATTTTTGCCGCCTCACTTACGGAAGGAAGAAAGAAGACATCGTCGAAGAAGCAAGAAATAACCTGAGAGGATCTAGTTTGCGTCACCGAGGAGCGCGGTACACGCAGGTCGTATTGTTCTGTAACCCCTGCTAATTTATTATTGAGATTATTTGGTGATTGCCGCACTTTTATTGCAGACGCCTCGGAGAGAGACGTCTTAAAGGATTGTCTGGACTCTGGCCGAACTATAGCCGAACCTTTAACTTCCGAGGAGAGCGCAGAAAAATCGCAGATCGGGCAGGAAGCCTTTTCAGCTTATTTGGAAAGCGCGCCAGACATCCAAAGGATACGCGACTCGCAGGACTCGCTCTGATTTGTCGCGAGGTCGCGTGGCTGTGATAAGCCAATTAGAGCAGGAAGCGGCCCGATAGAAGAGGGGCCTAACGGCCTGCGTGGATCCGCGGAAGCTCCCGATCGTCACTTGTGCGGTAATCGAGCAGCTGTAAAGAGGACGCAGGATCTCCGATGCCGTATTGAGAGGATCTCCCGAAGCATGGTCGAATTATTGAGAGAATCTCTGGACGTCTGTTACGAGATTATTGAGAGGGCTTGTTGACGAGAATAACTGCCGTTGCCGAACTAGCAAGATGAGTACAGATCGACGAGGGATCGTAACGTGGTGAGGCGAGCGTCGTCATTACGAAATTATGTAAAACCACCGGTCATGGTATGTGAAATGCGTCTCGAGTGGATCGCGCGTTAGGCGGTATTTCGTGTTAGAGTTCCCGATGTCGTTTTAACCGCCTGAAGGCGTTTTAGAGTAATCGTTACCGTAAGTGCGTGCCATCCGCTCGGACGTTGAGATTTGGAAAGAATAATTATTGTTGTTGCTCGCCCTTATTGCCGCCAAGTCACTTGTGTCATTGTTAGTTATTGAGAATCTTTAAAGTCGAGACTGGCGTTATTGCGTATTAGAGAACCGTTGCCGTCTAATGTAAAATCGTATATCCTAATTGTTCACGAAGTAATTACTGTTAACATAATAAGATCTAGATTTGGTCGCATATTTCTGCTCGGCGAATTATTGCCGAATTTACTTCCTGTTGTCGACGGCCAGTTAATAGTCGGTTTATTGTTATTGCGCCGCATACCAGAGCGCGGAAGGTCAACGCTGTAACGTACTTTCTTTCGAACACTTTTGTACAGTCTCTATTAAATATATCGATTTCTCTTTATTGTTATTATTAATTCTGGTGCATTTATTTCAGCCTCTCCATCGTTCTCCGACAATTTCCCCGCGAACCACTCCCCTCTGCCAATTCCGTGGCTGAGCTAGTTGTTTAGTTCCGTCGCGAGAATCCGCGCAATCTTTAATTTCTTGTCCGAGCAATTTATCTAACGATTTGTGCGAAGAGTGGCACGCTCTCTCGTGCCTGGCGCCCAACGAATTTTTGATAGCGATTAAGATCTTTGCTGAGTAAAGTAACTTGTCAACTACTGTAAATTCTCGAATCACGAAAGAATTAATGAAGAACCGCACTATTGCTCCTTTAAATATTTTGTATTCTAACTAAGAGTTTTCGCATAATTAGATTTCTTTTGGAGGACGCGACGAAGTTGTGTCGACACTCAAAAGTACGGTTACAAATTTGGCAAATACGTCTCATCATACGCCAAATTTGTAACCGTACTTTTGAGTGTCGGCACAACTTCGTCGCGTCCTCCAAAAGAAATCTAATTATGCGAAAACTCTTAGTTAGAATACAAAATATTTAAAGGAGCAATAGTGCGGTTCTTCATTAATTCTTTCGTGATTCGAGAATTTACAGTAGTTGACAAGTTACTTTACTCAGCAAAGATCTTAATCGCTATCAAAAATTTACGCGGCCTGATGAGACGTATACATTTCATTAGTATCTATTGTTCGTTTTGTCTCTCTAGAGCTGCTCGGAGTCGCTCCGAACGAACCCAGCGTATTTGGATGTGATCCATTTAATGCTGCAAATGCTTCGTTGATCAATCAGAAGAAAGAATTTTACGAATTGATCAATCAAAAAATGTTTCGAGGTATTTACAGCATTAAATGAATCACATCCAAATACGCTGGGTTTGTTTGGAGCGACTCCGAGCAGCTCCCGAGAGATAAAACGAACAATACTATTATTAAGCTCACATTATTTTTTATTATAGTTTATATATTTTTACAATTTGAATATTAATTTCATATATATTAGAAAGTGATTCGAAATTTATTCCAGAAAAGTACTATATCATCCATTATAATGAATCCTGATCTGGTGTTGTTGATAATGGAAACGATGGCAAAAGTGGGAGAAAATGAAACAAACACTTCAACAACAGAAAGCTAGGCAACGTCACATACTAATAGCGTTTTTCATTGGCAAAGCTAGTGCGCACTCAGTGCACATTAAAGCCGTTATACGCTACTCCAAAATCTGAATGGTAAAGTAAGATTAAAAAGATAAAATGCCTAGTGTATATTTTATCAAATAACACAATAAAATATATTTAAGATTTCGTAGTTTAACTCATTTCTATATTTTTATTAAACACATATTCTCTACATCGATTTGTGTACAACGGCATTAAACTGCACTGAGTGCGCACTAGCTCTGCCAATGAAAAACGTTATAAAACTGTTTGAAATATGGAAATTGATGATATGTCAAAAGAAAGAAGCTCGTAGAATATGGGTGCGTCCAAATATTCAATGAAAGACGAAGATTGTTACAAGGTGCAAGTGACAATCTGGTCAAAGAAATGGAATTTGTAGATCATCAAATGTTCTGATTCATTACTGCTTCTTTGTTCTCTACGTTGAATATATATATGCATATGCCGTGCATACAACCCCATCTCGATTCGATAAGATTGGCATCTTTGAGACATAATTGTGATTTAGAGATATGTTTAAAAATATAATTATTATCGCGATATAATTTCGAAGAAATGTAAAGGTCTGATTTAATATCAGTGATAAATTTAATAATAATGTTAAATAGGTTGTTCGCGAATGGGAACCAATTAATCAGAACGAGGATGATTCGAGAATGCAGGAGACACGCATATGTATGTTAAAATTACTTTTAGCGAGAAATGCAATTACGAAAATTGCAAAACGGTAGAGGACTTTTCGACTCATAAGGGGACGCTCAAGCTAGTATATCACGGATTTGTTTGAAAAAAATTGAGGTGATACTTTGAGACAAAAAAATTTAACCGTGTTTCGGCATTTTACTCCATAGAGCCCCGATTGGTCAAAAAAAATTAAAGTTCGATCCCTGGAGTATGCATTTTTTTTTTATTATTATTTTATTTATTATTATGATATTACTGTAAAAAATAATATATTTTAAACTATTTATATCTATTAAAACCTTTTTTTAACTATTAAGAAAACATTAATTATTAAATGTCTTCTTGCATTTCAATGAAAAATTTTACAGCATAAATGTATATTATTTT
>NW_017275220.1:31108-47486 GCF_001594065.2 Cyphomyrmex costatus
TTTAATAGATATAAATAGTTTAAAATATATTATTTTTTATAGTAATATCATAATAAAGACATTTAATAATTAATGTTTTCTTAATAGTTAAAAAAAGGTTTTAATAGATATAAATAATTTAAAATATATTATTTTTTACAGTAATATCATAATAATAAAATAAAAATAATAATTAAAAAAAAAATTGCATACTCCAGGGATCGAACTTTAATTTTTTTTGACCAATCGAGGCTCTATGGAGTAAAATGCCGAAACACGGTAAAATTTTTTTTGTCTCAAAGTATCACCTCAATTTTTTTTAAACAAATCCGTGATATACTAGCTTGAGCGTCCCCTTGTCAGTTCAGTCCGCTCTACCTGTTCGTGTAATTTTTGACACTCTTTCTGGGACACTATATATTTGTAATATATTTGTACTCTAAAAATGTAAGTGTGTTACGTGCTTTCTCGAATAAAAGCCGGTGCTTGGCACGTATTTTTTTGTCGATAGCTCTATGATGAGCACTAATGGACTGTATCTTAATGAATTGGTAGACTGAACCGTTACTATAATAAAAAAAAAAACTCTTTATTTTGCTCGGCGGGACTGAACCACCTTACAATGACGCTGGCTTGTAACAGACTGACTCGCGATGTTGCGACACACGCGCCGCTCGCTTCCTTTCGTAGCGCCACTTCGAACGCAAAATCAAAAAACATTGAAAATTCTCGACTTTTAAACGCATTGCGCTAACATATAACCGCGCGCCTTGCTAACTCGTGATTAGCAACAAAGTAAATTATGAACTAAAGGAATAACTTATGAATAATCTATCGCATGCTTTTACTTAATTCTAATTGTCATCAAAGGACTCGCCGCTAACGGAATCTTCTCCGATAGGCAATACACATAGTTTTGCAGCCGGGCGCTTATATAATCCAGCGTTAATTTTAACGATAGCCGTTCTGACTACGTTATCTGCTCCGGGCATTACTTCGAGAACTCGTCCGAGTACCCATTTTAAAGGAGGTAAACCATCTTCTCGGCAAACCACTAATTGCCCGACTTGTATAGGGGGTCCTGAACTAGATTGCCACTTATTACGCCGCTGAAGGCTCGATAAATATTCAACGGACCATCCCTTCCAAAAATGTTGGCGTATTCTTTCGAGCAATTGCCATCTAGATAAACGATTGATTTTAGTATCCAACAAATCTGCTTGAGGATAAGAGGTCAACGTAGAACCTATAAGAAAATCTCCTGGAGACAGAAAGCTTAAATCATTAGAATCGTCTGAAATTGCTGACAGAGGACGCGAATTTAAAATCGCCTCTATCTGAACCACGAGAGTTGAGACTTCCTCAAAAGTCATAGAAGCATCTGTAGCTGTTTTGTAAAAATGAGCCTTGAAAGACTTCACTGAGCTTTCCCATAATCCTCCGAAATGCGGGGCTCTAGCGGGAATTAAATTCCATTTTATGCCTTCAGTTGCAGTATAGTCCATAATATTGCGTCTCTCTTGTTCCTGTGAAAATATCTCTAAGCACTTCTTCAACTCCTTATTTGCTCCAACAAAGTTCGTGCCATTGTCCGAATATACATCGGTTGGCTTGCCTCGACGACTGATAAAACGCTTGAATGCGTTGAGAAATGCTTCTGTTGTAAGATCTGAAACAGCTTCTAAATGAACAGCTTTAACTGCCATGCAAATAAACACAGCAATATATCCTTTAATTCGCTTAGACTCTCTTCCTTTCCTCTCACGTATATAGATGGGCCCACAAAAATCAACCCTTACCTTATTAAAAGGTCTAGAAACTGAAACTCTATCATGAGGTGAATCTCCCATAATTTGTATGGAATAGCGCGGTCTGTACCTGAAACACTTAACACACTTGAAAATTAACCTTTTAACTGTACCGCGCGCCCTGATCGGCCAATATGACTGCCGAATTGCAGCCAAGGTTGCTTGTACACCGGCATGAAAATGCCTGACGTGCTTATGTACGATTATCAATTCCGTAATTCTGGAATGCTGGGGTAACACTAATTGATGCTTGGCATCGTAACGCAAGTCCGCATGTCGCAGCCTACCCCCCACGCGTAGTAAGCCATCTTTATCTAGAAACGGACTAACAAGGGAACGCTCAAGCTAGTATATCACGGATTTGTTTGAAAAAAATTGAGGTGATTCTTTGAGACAAAAAATTTACACGTGTTTCGGCATTTTACTCCATAGAGCCCCGATTGGTCAAAAAAAAATTAAAAACCAAACAAATTTCTGCGCTAGTGATTGAAGTACCTTATCTCGTAAACGTAAAGCACATCACTGTATGGCTCGGTTGGTAGCTTAAACTATTTACATCTATTAAAACCTTTTTTTAACTATTAAGAAAACATTAATTATTAAATGTCTTTATTATGATATTACTATAAAAAATAATATATTTTAAACTATTTATATCTATTAAAACCTTATTACTCGTACAAAAAAGTGATATATACATTTTTTGTCTACAAAATTCTCAACCTTCCGAAAAAAATAACATGTTTCAATTTTTTCTAGTCGAAAACGCGTTTTTTTATATTAAAAAATGACTCGTATTTCGGATATATATTGAAATTAATTTTTATATTAAAAATAAGATAGGCCCAAGCTTATTATCGCACTTTATGTTTTCGAAAAGTTGAGAATTTTTTAGAAAAAAGTGTATAGATCACTTTTTTATACGAGTAATAGTTTTGTAAGTAAAAATGAATTGAAAAATTTCAAGCAAAACTGGCAATCACTAGCGCAGAAATTTGTTTGGTTTTTAATTTTTTTTTACCAATCGAGGCTCTATGGAGTAAAATGCCGAAACACGTGTAAATTTTTTTGTCTCAAAGTATCACCTCAATTTTTTTCAAACAAATCCGTGATATACTAGCTTGAGCGTCCCCTTGTAAGATTTTTTAGACTGCTGCTATTCGAAATCGCTTTACCTATTCGCAATGCTTCTATCTCTGAGCTGAATGCTGAATCTTGTTCCATTTTAATTAAGCATAATTTCGCACGAGCTAATTCTTCCGCAGTTAATGTATCACTCGCTTTTACTGTCTGTTTTCGGCAAAGACTCGCAAATCGCTGGCATGTTGCTGTAACTCGAATGAGCCTTTGCAAGTTCGAAAATCTGTTTATGAAATTGTTATCGACAGCTGTTTTTGAAGTCAGTGTAATCACTGATTCTGATTCTTGTTCTATTGGATTCTCTATTGATTCCTCTTCTTGCTGCCGCGTACTGATTTGAGACAAGTTCTACAACCATGCAGGACCTTCCCACCATAGCTGAGAGTTGCGTAATTCTTTTGGAGAGATACCTCGCGACACTAAATCTGCCGGGTTCTCCTTGCTACCAACGTGGTTCCAATCTACCGCTGCTGTCGATTCTTGGATCTCGCCTATTCTGTGCGCGACGAAGACAGGCAGTTTCTTATTTGTGCACTTGATCCATTGCAAAACAATAGATGAATCCGACCAGTAATACGTTTTAGACACCTTGACGACTAACGCTTCTTTGACTTTATTGACTAGCTGTACTAGCAACTAAGCTGCGCATAATTCTAGCCTGGGTATGGACACCGTTTTGATCGGGGCTACCCTACTTTTAGCGCACAATAACTGGACTTGAGCCGAACCATCTTAATTAAAACTTTTCATGTACACTTATGCTCCATACGCTCTTTCGCTAGCGTCAGCAAATCCATGCAGTTGGACTTCTGAGCACGAATTATCGGTTGTGACCCGACGTGGCACGCGAAACTCGTTTAGATAATGCATACCCTCAACGAAATTTGACCACTTAGAAAATATATCTACTGGGAGGGCTTCATCCCATTCCAACTGAAGCTTCCACAATTCTTGAATCAATATTTTTGCTATTATTATCGCAGGAGCTAGCAACCCGAGCGGATCAAATATTCGAGTTATGCTTGCTAACATCATTCTTTTTGTGCATCTCATCATACGTGATATTTTAATAGAGTATTGAAATGCGTCTTTGAGATGATTCCATTTAACGCCTAAAGTTTTTGTAGTGCCGTCAGCTTCAAGCTCCATGATTGAATTGTCCATTCTTTTACTTGGGACATCCTGCAATAATTTCTCATCATTCGAAGCCCATTTTCTTAGCACGAATCCGCCTTTCAAGAGTAATGCCGCTACCTGATCACGGATTATTCGCGCCTCCTCGATCGAATTGGCACCTGTTATGAGATCGTCTACGTAGAAATCCCTTCTTGCGATTGTTGCTCCTAAGGGAAATTGCTTTTCCTCCAACTTGGCTAGTTATTGGATGGCCTTTGTTGCCAGAAATGATGCTGATGCGGTTCCATCAAGTTAATGTTAATAACTCGTATGTTCTAATGGCCTCCTTTGGATCGTTCCTCCAAACGATACACTGTAAGAGCGTTTGATCTTGATGTACGAGTATCTGCCTGTACATCTTGCTTATGTCAGCAGTTATCACATACTTGAAGCTTCTGAATCTTAGCAATATAGCGAATAGATCCTGCTGTACAACCGGACCTACCATCAACGCATCGTTTAATGAAACACCGCTGGATGATTTGCTTGACGCATCGAATACTACCCTCAGACTGGTAGTACTTGATTCCTTCAAAACGCAATGATGCGCTAGATAATATCGCTGTTGAACGTTTGCATCCTCGGGATGAACCTCTTGCATGTGCTTCAATTCTAAATATTCTTGCATAAATTTTACGTATGCTTCTTTCACCCGCGGCTGCTTAGTGAATCTCTTTTCTAAATTATTAAAACGCTTGAGAGCTGATTCCTGAGAATCTCCAATTTTTTGAAGTTGCTCTTCTTTCACTGGTAGACGTACAATGAAACGACCTTCCTCGTTACGTTGATAGGTGCTTTCGAAATGTTTTTCACATGTGCGCTCTTCCGGAGAACGAGTATTTTGCCTTCCCGTATGTTCGATTTGCCAAAAACGGGCGAGGCTTGCATTTAAATCCTCATTGATTGCCAAATTACAAATTGTACCTGTATCTTCGGGATTTCTTGATGCCATGCTACCCGAAACTATCCAACCTAGCAAGGTCTTCTACCAAGTCGGCTGTGTTTTTGAAATCTTGATTCTGCCTTTATGCACATTAAATCAAAAAATATCTCGGCACCCAAAAGCAAATCTACTGTTGAAGACATGTGAAATTCTGGATCGGCCAACGAGATACTTTCTGGTATTTTCAACTCGTTCGAGCTGATTCGATTGTTGGGTATCGCTTGTGTAATGCGCTCTACCACTAAACAGTTGAGAACCGTATTGAATTTGTTAACTCTTGATTGCAAATTTATTTTAACTCTTTTGTTGACTTGCGTAGACATTGCTCCTAAACCGGAAACTGGAACGTTTACTGAACATGGTTTGAGCGCTAACCTTTTTACGCAACTATTGGTGATGAAGCAGGAGTGTGAGCCGCTATGTAACAGAGCTCTGCATGTTATGCTTTTGCCATGCTATCCGTTATTTTTACTAAAGCCGTTGCGAGAAGAACTTGCCTTTCTTGTTCTCTTGTGTTACAACCAACAGCCACCACTTTTTCCTGCTCTGTCGTAACTTCCTTTGTCTTGGTATCAGAATCCTCGTTCGTAGCTAGTTCCAAATGAAGTAATGTATTGTGTCGCTTATTGCACTTGCGACATGATCCTGAACTGCAGTTTTTTGCTATGTGAGAAGTAGCTTTCAAACAATTCAAACACAACTTATGCTTTCTCGCTTCTTTGATACGATCGTTGACCTTCATCTGTAAATATTCCGTACACTTAAATATTGGATGACCTTCTTTTCCACAATAAGCGCACTTGTTACTTATCGTAGTCGGGGCTGCGATGGTGCCCTTTGCTTGATGACCTTTGTTTTGACTTTGTCCTGCTGTTCCGCTCTGCGTTGTGCGGGCTGATGCTTCCAAGGCTTTGCAGTGCTGCGCCAGAAAATCTGTTAATTGTTTAAGAGTAGGGATCTCACCTTGTTTCGCTGCAATCTCCCAGGCTCGGCTTGTCTTTAGATCTAGGCGGCTACTTATCAAATATATTATAAGATCGTCCCAACTATCAGTGGGCCTGTTTAATGCCTTTAAAGCGCGTAAATGTTTTAGAACGCAATCTAATAAGCGTCGCAATGCCAAATGATTCTCCTTGGCGATTGGCTGAATTTCGAACATGGCCTTGACGTACTTCTGGATTATGATTCCTGAATCGTCGTACGTGTCTTTAAGCATCTCCCATGCTTCCGTATAATTGTCATCTGATATTTATCTGATATGAGGGAATCGATAATGTCTCGCGCTTCACCTCGCAATGCTAAAATCAAGTATTGCATTTTTTGTCCCTTAGGCAACGCGACGTTCTGGTCAACCATGCTACGAAACATGTTACGGAACGGAATCCATTCTTCAAATTCTCCTGAAAATGTGGGTAAATTCACGCGTGGTAACTTTAAATGATCGTTGCTACCACCGAATGATGCCGGCGTGCCTTCTCTTACCTGACGCGATATTTGACTTAAACTAACGGACGACCTAGAACCTAACTTAGCTTCGAGCAACGCTTCGAGCTCGGAGGAAATAGCAAAATATCTCTCCTCGAACGCGTGCCGCTCTTCGTCATGATTTGCCGTATCATCAGCACTTGTCTCTATTTCTTCAATGGCCGATTGAACACCGTTAAAGATATCCCATGATTCGTTGAATTTATGTAACCTCTGACGAAGTTCTATCAATGACACGCCTTGCGCATCCAGTGTATTTAAATACGTGGCTGCTCTTGTGCATTGACCTTTGATTTGCGATCTTTTCGCTTTTAACGATTTTAACGCGGCGATATTTGTCGACGAGCTACCGCTGCCGGTTCCGCCTGAATCTGTCATTTCGTGTGATAATACCTAACCTGTTGTTGTATCGAGACGCCGTGCTTCGTGTCCCGCGCTTATGCGATGCGATATAACTTTTCTCGCGATCCTGTGATCGATTATCAATGGCCGCGATATCGTTGTATGACGTGTATGCTTCTTTCTCACGAACCGCGACACAATCTAAGATGGCGTCCCTTTTAATGACCACGAGGCTCGATGATTATGCTTGGTTATGCGAACGGTACGAACAATTGCCCTGACTGGACATGCGGAATTGCTTACCTTGCCACAGTATGATTGCAATGCCAAAGATTCTATGGCTTAATAATCTTTTATGTATCGAATGCTTGCTTCGCCGCCTTTCGAGCTGCTCTATCCGGCACGAAGGACCAATGTTACGTGCTTTCTCGAATAAAAACCAGTGCTTGGCACGTATTTTCTTGTCGATAGCTCTATGATGAGCACTAATGGACTGTATCTTAATGAATTGGTAGACTGAGCCGTTACTATAATAAAAAAAAACTCTTTATTTTGCTCGGCGAGACTGAACCACCTTACAATGACGCTGGCTTGTAACAGACTGACTCGCGATGTTGCGACACACGCGCCGCTCGTTTCCTTTCGTAGCGCCACTTCGAGCGCAAAATCAAAAAACATTGAAAATTCTCGACTTTTAAACGCATTGCGCTAACAAAGTGATATCCGAAAAAATCATATCATAAAAGTAGACAAACCAGATGTGTATGAAATCCACAGACACGGTCATCGGGGGGGATAGCCAATCGCGTGGCTGCTCTATGCTTGTGTGCGTGACTTCTTCGATTGTGTGTGTGTGATTTAGAAAGCGAAACACGGTTTTTTCAAGGTCACGCGCCTGTGGTGGGGGCGCCGGTCGGTTGCCACGGGAACGCTGTCGTCGCGCTCGACGCTGACGGCGGAGCGAGGTTAAGACGCGCGCTGACGGGCGGAGCGAGGTTAGGGCGCGCGCTCGACGCTGACGGCGGAGCGAGGTTAGGGCTGACCCTTCGCGAGGTTCCCGCGCTTTTCGCGCGTGCGCGCGCACGCCGCCATCGTCGTTTACTTAAAATTTTGTTCCGCTCTCGGGAGACAGTGTCTCGACGCGCGAGTGCGATGCGCTCGTAATCTCAGGTCGCGCGACCCGATCAAAAGGTCGCGATAACGCTATCGACACGGTGACAAGGTCTAGCGAAGAGTCTATGTTGCGCAGGACAGAGTCGAGCCAATTATTTTTTGCAAAAAGATAGTAGGATATGACATCGAGATACGAATAACTTATTATAATGTAAATTTTTAAATTTTATTTGATACGAAACGGTTGTGTAGTGTACAATTGATGCATTCAGCATGTTGTTCCATCATGGTCACGCGTACCTCGGAGAAAATCGTTTTAATAAAAAAATATTGTGACCTTGTGACGGATGAGAATCGTACTGTCAGCAGTCGATGTTATCATCTTAGATAATATTATACAATGTGAACGCGTGAAACGGTCAGAGATAAGTGTAGACACGGCTCTGCGCTACCTAGTACGATTCGTTGCATCATCTGCGGACCCTCCAATTGCGGTAAAACGAATATTTTGTTAAGTTTGATAGAGAGTCCACACGGTCTACGTTTCGAAAATGTTTACGTTTACTCGAAATCTTTGTCTCAACCTAAATATCGATATCTCGAGGAGCTGCTAGAATCGATCGATGATATTGGTTACTACGCGTTCTCTAATAATGGCGACGTTATTCCACCTGGCGAAGCGCTTCCGAACTCGATTTTCGTATTCGACGACGTAGCCTGCGACAAGCAGAATACTATCAGGGAATACTTCGCTATGGGTCGACATGCGAGTATCGATTGTTTTTATCTCTGTCAAACATACGCGAAAATACCAAAGCATCTCATACGCGACAATGCGAATTTTCTAATTCTATTCAAACAAGATGGTACCAATCTGAAACACATTTACAACGATCACGTGAATACCGATATGTCTTATGAAAAATTTTGCACGCTGTGTCATCTGTGTTGGCAACGCAAATACGGCTTCGTAGTTATCGACAAGGACAGTGCGTTACATAACGGTAGGTACAGACGTGGCTTCGACGATTTCGCGATACTGTGAATCGTGCAGTGTCTATTGTGACGTCGCAACGATATGAACGATACGAAGAACATCGCCGAACGTGAGCGAACCGCAAAATTGATTGCGAAAACACGTGAGTCGATTCGTAAGAAACACAGAGCGTTGAAAACGGGCATAATGGAGAGCGAAATTGCCCTGGAGAAAAAATTCAAACCGATCGTAGAACCGTTGAGACAAATTGTTGATATCACCGAGCGAGACAAATCGTCGAAAATTAGGGATGTCGTGAAAGTGAAAACGTTGAAAGGTAAACGTGAGCACAGTGACAATGACGATGACGATGATAATGATGATGTAATTTCCAAGAAAATTAAACAAAATCGATCTCCGTTAAAAGAACAGTCGTCGAACGTTATGTCAAAGTCGATAGATTCGCAACACCATTTCCCCTCGACACAGGATGAGGAAGTTTTTGAAACCTCCAACGGTACTGATCCATCTCTCGAAACGTCTGTTAGAGAAGTTCTAAGTACACCTCAGGGTCGCGATAGATTAAACAGTCAGCTAGGACCGTTAGGACACATATACATCAATGCTCTTCTGAGTGGTGACAAGAGAAATGAAATCGATCTCGTGTACGGTGTTTATTTCGATGAGAACGGTACAATGATGGGTGATAAAAAATTCGATGTGGATACAGACGATACCATAATAATCGATGGAAACAGATACAAGGGTACACCAGGTCTGTACGAATTAATTTTCAAGAGACTTCCCGACGACGACATCTACACCGAGAACGATAAGCAAACGTACAAGAGTATACTGTTGACAACGAATGCACATAGACGTCGTCATAACGCTGAAATGCCTGTCAAAAGTAACAAGGGATACAAATATAAGTATATTATCGGTCCACTCGTATCTGCACACCGAACTATGAGTTTGGGTGCAGGTGTACCGACGACTATGAGAGTTACCGACGACAAAGTCGATTACGTTCATTGGGACGATCCGAATGAGTTGGTGGACCGTCTTCAGTTGCTCGATGCCTCTCGTACAGCTGGCAATAACGCTCACGACAACGAAATACTGTCGATACTCGAGGAACTTCGCGAGGCTGGATTTATCATAAATTGAATCGTTGATTGAGCAACAGTAATAAGGAACGTATGAATTGGATAACATGTTGGTAAATCAAAGTCTCGCACGATACAAAACAGACGTGATTAACGTGAAAATGATAGGAGAGGATTATTTAAAAGACACGCGTAAATGTTATAACGTCAAGTGATGAGTGTCGAGAAACGGAGAGTCGCGGAGGAGCTTCACGCACCCGCGCGGAGAAACTTTCCACGACGTCGAGTCGTCGTGCGTGGTCGTGACGATTTATGGCAGGCAGATGTAGTTGAGATGCGCCCTTACGCGAGATTGAATAAAGGTTGTAACTACATTTTAACTGTTATCGATGTTTTGAGTAAGTACGCGTGGGCATTACCACTCAAGACAAAGAGCGGAAGCGACGTGACCGCGGCGTTCTCCAAAATATTTCGCGAGGACAAACGATATCCGAGGAATCTACAGACGGATCAAGGAAAGGAATTCTACAACGCCACTGTGCAGAAACTTTTGCAGAAATACAACGTAAATCACTATTCGACGTATTCGGTAATGAAAGCGTCGGTAGTGGAACGATTCAACCGTACTCTCAAAAATAACATGTGGAAAGTATTCACGTTGAACGGCGCGTACAAATGGATCGACGAATTGTCGCGTCTACTGTCAGATTATAATCGTCGTAGACATCGAACCATTGGAATGCGTCCGATAGACGTCACACTTCCCGTTGCAAAACGTCTCTTGTCGACGGTGTACAGTCACGTGAAAATTGCTCCCCCGACGAAATTCAAGATAGACGATCCAGTACGTGTTAGTAAATTTAAGACCATTTTCGAAAAAGGATACACACAAAATTGGTCGACCGAGATCTTCCATATCGCCAAAGTGCAACGTACGAATCCTGCAACGTATCTGCTGAGAGATTATCGAGGAAAGCCGATAGCCGGTGGTTTTTACGAATACGAACTGCAACGAGTGTCCAATCCGGACGTCTATCTTGTGGAGAAAGTATTACGTAAACGAGGCAACGAAGTATACGTGAAATGGTTAGGAATGGACAACTCACATAATTCGTGGATAAATAAAGCTGATATTGTGTAAAGGGATGTATTTATTCCATAATAAAACTATATTAATACATATTACATGAGTAATTGTTCGTAATATATCCAATAATAGCATATAACATTCGTTTGATTGAACGCATCTTCCCAAAAGATATAATAATCGTGCAATAAAAAAGCATCTTATTATAAGGTTACTTTATTGTGTATCCAAGATTTGTGGTATTTTATAATGTCCCCAAGGTAGAGTAGCAATTGAATCAGGTAAGACGTATCGTTTGTCATCGTACGGACTGAGAGCAAGTTTTGTTTCGAGAACCGTATACACCTCGTGCAACGACGATTGAATGCGCGATTGACGCCTCGACTGTTCGTACGCGTCATGCAAACATTTCGCATAATCGTCAAACGCTATCGTTTTCGCGACCACGCTTTTCTTGACACCCTTTATTTTTTTTACATCATTACTACCGACAACTCTCAATGCGTACATCTTCGCTCTGAGACCAATGAATTCAGTCATTACCCTACCGTTATTTTCATCTTTCATTAAACCAGGTATTTTATTATTAAGGCGTGGAATATCGTATACATTATCCTCGGAATAATCGCTCGTGTCAAATTTCGTGATATTACACTTCATATCCTCATATACATTGTCGCATTTCAAAAAATATATTAAACTGTCCGTGTCCGTGTATAGGATCGTGCACCTATCGTGATACAACGGCATCATGTACTCGTAATGAAATTCATACAAACGAATCTTGGATATTTCAAGAATACACATACCAACGTATATCGGTTTGTTCAACTTTACTTCAAGTTTACGCAACTCAACGGCTACCAGATTTTCGGAAAAGATACTTCTACTGCAAAAATTCGGTTTCGCTATCATTGCTTCTAAACCGTATCTTCCATCCCAGTGTGTTATAAGTCGAACGTCTTTATAATCGCGTACGTTCTCCATTGTTTTTCCGAATACCGCATTATTCATCAATTTGTAAAGATTTCTCTCGAAATCGTTATTCGAAGACATTCTAAATCGCGTATTTAGCTCTATATATCCTCGAAGCCATTGAGATTGTGCAAATTTTAATATCCGATGAATTTTCGTCACGACCAAACCATGTCGAATACATTGCTGCAAATTGCGATAATGAATGACGTAACGCTCCTTATCGTACAATGTTGCCAAAAGTTTTTCGTAACGTTTTCCTCCAGGAGGTCGTTCTCTCGTAGGACAGAACGGAAGATTGACATGAGAGTTATGCAAGTTTTGTGGATACGCAAGGTCGATCTCTAAAATGTAACCGACGTCAGACTCTACCGATACCGACATGACATCAAAACAATCGACGTCGTCTATCCATTGAAATTCTCCGTGTGGTAATGGTTCCATCATCGCCCAACCGTACAAATTATTAACGTCGAAGTACATAAGATACGTAGAGGGTTGCGAAGGGTCATATGATGGTACATACGCATTATTGGCACGCGCATATCTATGTGAACATTGGCTTAAACCACCGCGTACGCCGCGTTCTACAAACAATACCATATCAATGTCGGTGAGCAATTCCAATTTAACACCGGTATACTTTAACATAGCGTCCCACGTGTATCCCGGCAGAGTGAAATAATAAGTCGGATCTAATCCATAACTCTCCATGCACGTGTCGCGAAAATTTTCAAAAATATCCGCTAATAGAAGTACGTCGGTTTTCAGATACAAATCACTGTATTCACCGAGAGTATTAATGTGGAAACGTTGCCATACATCAGTCGCGTGTTGATAATCATCGACGGAAAACGTCCTCGTTGGTCAATGAACTATAAAATGCCTCGCGTGGTGGTAAACTCGTCTCGTTAAGCTTATCGAAATTGTCAACGTATTCGTACGGAAATACTCCTTTACGCGTAAGAAAATCAAATTCCTGTGTGTTCAGATTAGAAAATATCGATTGTGTAATTTTTAATTTACTCTTGTCGAGATAGGAAACCAATTTCTCGAGGCTAGAACTGAGAAATTTATACGAGTCCACGAAACGTAACTGCATGATGTCTGTACCCCTCCACGATCCGCTTGCTGTATCTTTAACGTATTTCGTAAACGCTATGTAGTTCTCTTTCGTTACCGGTAACAAATAAACCTTTCCATCATATCTGTTTGCTATATCTTTTATAATAAAATGCGCGTCGTAACCCGATAAATTATGAAAAAACACAGGAATAAAGCGCGATTCTTGATAAATTAAATTACAATAGGAGTGCGCTGGACCTCTATAACGTCCGGTTATGTGACAGTGATCACGTACGCGTATATGTTCCTCCTCGAATGGTTTTTCACAAATGTGACAATGAGTCGCGCCTGTAAATTGTTTCCATTGCTCATGTGTAAACTGATTCATATGCGTATTTCTATCGAAAAGCGACTTTACGCGATGCGTCAAATGATACAATTCGTTTACGAACCATTCTACGCAATTCGCTCCGCGACAATGTCTATATTTCGACATTGTTTCGTCGAACTCGCAATGTAAGTAGTATCCGATGCTGAAGACTTTATGATGTTGATATACGAATCTCGAGATACGCTCATCATCGATCCCTGTCTTTTCCAATATACACTCCAAATCGGCATATATCACGAAGGGAAGTCGTTTCGTTCTGTTGTGATTGCGAAACGACAACCATTTGTCGTATTCATCAGGCAAAATAACGGTACATTGATTCAATCTTGCGCAATCGACATTATGACGAGCCAGTCTCTCACTCGTTTGGAAGTAATGCAAACATCTCTAAAAAAAAAAACAAAATAACAATTTCATATACAGCACACTTTTTCAACTTAAACATCATACGTACTTACCTCTCGCAAATGTACTTCTTGCAGGTACTCCTGTTCAATTGAGTATTGAGAAGTCTCGACAGATTCTTAATCCATACAAAATGTCCGACGACATTGTCATCGTGTTGCACGTACAACAGATTCACGTGTTTGTTTCTTTTCACCTTTGTCACACGAAGAGGCACGATCATCGTATCGCTGTCTGTAATCCTTTTCTTTTCATCTCTCTCTCGCTCGACAAACACGGTTACGGAGACATCGTTCAGATGTTCAAATTTCGTGATTTGCTTCAAGGTTACGGGGAAATCAATACCTTCCAGCTGTAATACCTCTGAATAATGAGGATATTGTGACGTTCTATTAACATTTGTAGATGCAGGATACAATGCGGCAACTATAGCCCATGCGAAACAGGCATTATCGTACGTCTCGATATTGATAGTCGCTCTCTTCGAAATTATACGACGAGGTACATTCACGCGACATCCACCGTGCATAGGATAAAATTTATTTACGTTTACAATCAAATTCAATATGCGTGATAATGCCCATCCGCTGTCACGTTCCTGAAACTCCTCCAGATCAGATAGAATTGCATCCATAACATACTCATCGTACCACTCCTTCAAATCAGACGCACCATACAGCTCATGATTTTTCGTTGTGATACTCTTGAAGGATCTCTTGTCGTCTGCAACGAATTCTCCATTGAACGTTGCATTCACCTTTAAACATGCGTGTCTCTGAAGATTTACTCGTGTATGATCAAGAACGGTGTCTCTCGCATCGGTGAGAAATTGTCGCGGTTCAATGTAACTCGAATTCACAACTACACCAGTGAGCACTCGATTATTGAAAGCCGTTTCGATTTCCATCCATGATAATCCCGTCTTCGACGATTCAGCATGACCGGAACCCTCGTGTACAAAACGAGGTCGTAAGGTACTCCTCACGTACTCCAATCGCGCTATTTTAGCGATCGACGAATTTATCAAACCAGTAGATATCGGTTGACTCGTGTTACGACATACCTCTCTTAAATAATCAAGATACTCAACACATTTTATCTCCCATGCTTGATACGCCTCCAGCGTATCGATGCTCGTCGTGCAATACAACAGATCCTCCATTTTTTTCCACCTCGTTTAGGTAACCACAAAGTTTCACCGCGACTGTCTAATGGTACGGAAAACTCGATTTTTTCAATTATACCTCGAGCGCGTTTGCCTTTACCGTAAGTTCTACACGCCCAATTCGTAGCAGCAGCCTCGTAATTTTTCCCACGATTCTCCAATGCTATTAACGTTTTAATCCACAGAATCTCTCGCGGACATTGAAATCCGATCGCTCTCCGTAAATGATGAGTAGCTACATTCCAATTACTCTTCTCTTTTGGAATGAATGCAAAATCATTAAGCATTAATGGACACTCGAAACAATACAGACCGTTGTTAACGTCGCGAATAACTCGCGACGAGAAGATACGCGAGACGAAGACGATTCACTATCCTCACTCGACATAACACGATTCTTATTTGAAAGGAATCTTGACAACGCGTGTTTATATATCGCTCATCGTTGGAAAAATCAAGAGCAAAAAAATATCTTATCTCGCAATAGCACGCATTTTGCGCAAATTTTATCACAATTGTGAAAATAACCGATTCTGAGCGCGTCACGTGCCACCGGATGTGACCTCTTGTATGTAAGATTAATTTCGTTAGACTCGTCGAAATTTTCCGCACAAATAATCACGAACGATGTGTATTGCAACATGTGTTTTCGTGTTTTTTTCGATAAAAAAAATTTTTATATCACGCTATCCATTTTTCGCTGTTTTTTTGTTCAACAAAATGAGCAAGTCTTGCAATTACGATATGAAGTAAGAATACAAATAAATCCTTTGGTAAGTTGTAATTTTCTAATTTGTAAATTATATTTATACATTGTATACATTACTGTAACAATTACACGAAATATCGTTGTGAAGCATAGAAATTAACAGATTCATAAACATTCGTCGTATGAACGACATGCAATTTAAAAGGAGAAGAAATCAAGAGGATATGTTCTTCATGTGGAGGGAAGAAATTCGGAGAAGAGCCGTATGAGGATTGGAATTGTAAGTAATGTGAGTTTTTAAAACGTAGAAAAAATTAACAAAAATATTGTTTTCTTTTGCAGAAAATACCTCACCCTCTAAAAATTGTTTATTACAACCCTGTACATTACAAATAAAAGTTATTTTAAAAATGACATCAATAGTTGTATTTTACACCCTCGAATATATCATGCTACAACATCATATTAATAAAAATAAAACATCCATATTTTATACTATTTATTCTCCTT
>NW_017275221.1:0-597 GCF_001594065.2 Cyphomyrmex costatus
ACGTCCGACAGGAGCGTGATTCTGCGAAACGCCGGCTGGGACGCGCAGACCACCAACGACGGGTACTTTAACTTCTGCGTGCCGCTCAACGTACTGCTGGGATTCTGCGAGGATTACAGACGCGTGGTGATCAACGCTCGTCACGAGTTGATTCTGATACGAGCGCGCAACGACGAGAATTGCCTGACGGGAGATTCGGCGGTGCAGCCGAAACTCGAACTGTTCAAGATACAATGGCGAATGCCGCACGTGGTGCCGAGCGACGTGAACAAGCTGGCGATGCTGCGAGCCCTGGAGAGCGGACGATACCTGAGCATGAGTTTCCGTTCGTGGGATCTGTACGAGTACCCGCTGTTGCAGGCCACGACCAAGCACTCGTGGGCCATCAAGACTGCGTCGCAGCTCGAGAAGCCGCGATACGTCATCTTTGCTCTGCAAACGGATCGAAAGAAGATGGCAGCGGACACGAGTCATTTCGACCACTGCAACCTTATCAACGTGAAACTCTACCTGAACTCGGAATGTTGTCCGTATGACGACTTGAATCTGGATTTCGCTAGAAACAGATGGGCGATTCTGTACGAAATGTACGCGCGT
>NW_017275222.1:0-3080 GCF_001594065.2 Cyphomyrmex costatus
CTGCGTCATCCGATCTCACAGAAGAATACCCTCTTTTTGATTCTCCAATACCTCCGAGGGATCCACGCCTTCGGAGAAGTTCTTGAGTCCCTCCATACACTGCTAGAATCTTCCACACACCCTTTTTCAAAAGATACACCAATACCTGTCATCGATCTAACAGAATGCGAACCAGTTCCTTCTCCCCTTCCCATTTCATATTCTCCCGTTCCCTTCGAACCAAATATTCCTATTAATGAGTTATACCTCGATTTAGAGGAATACCTCAACACTCAATCCCCCTTTCCCTCATCAGACACATCATTCATATACAAGCCGTATCTCACAATAAAAAAATATTAAAATAATTTATAGTAATGTTAAGTTCAATTAATTAATAGTTCACTTTTAGATTGTAAATTATCCATTAAGAATAAACATCTTGTTTTACGTTTATTCCTGTAATTTACTCAGAACCTCCCTCGACTCATTCCTCATCCCACTAAGTCGCACGGTCCGATCCCTGATCAAAAGGATTAAGTTCCTTGATCTAAAAGGGGACCGACGGAGACGCAGTCGCAGGACTGGGTAATAGCGTCACACGCTGACGTTGACCCATATCTGTGACCTTATTGCGTCCCCGACTTGTGGCACGCGTCTTAAGGCGTCTGCCACAAGAGCGGTGTCAGTTACGTCCTCCCGTGCCCCTCCTCGATTCCTAAAATTTTCCTATCCAATAAAGAATCCTGGGGTTTGGACGTAACAATAATAATCTATCAGTTCCTTTTCGTGGTACATATTCAACATAGAAAATATTCGTTATATGTACGTTCACTTTGAACTGGCAGATTTAGTAATATATCAGTTACTTTTCGTGGTAATATATTATATTAGATAATATCATTTAAAGTATTAAAGGTTTAAATTATTAGGTTACATTATTAGATAATCATTTTAATTTAGAATGGTACAAATTTTTGGGGTCAATTTTCAAAGGATGATATTCATTGGGTTTTTTATTTTGTGATTAGGTAATCGTTTTAATTTTGATAGGTTCAATTTTTGTAGTTTTCATTTACTTTTCGTGGTACATAACATAGAATATAACATAATGTATGTTCACTTTGAACTGGCACATAATATTAAATTGTTTAAAATAGTACAATTATTGTTAATTTAAAAACATAAACAACCCAAAGTTGGATGGGTTTTTGCAGGTTCAACACGTATATTACATCGAATTTAAATTGCGATTTTTATAATCTCTGCCCAAATGTAATTAAATACTGTGCAGTTGCAAAAATTCCGCAAGTTTTATTTCGAAATAACTGTGTGCATGTAATAATATTGACAATAATATTTAAGTAGTAAATACTACTTAACAATTTACTACTTAAATTAGTATTTACTTAATTTAGTATTTACTACTTAATTATAGTACTGTCAGTATTATACAAACACAATATAAATAATATTATACAAGTAAGTATTATATATTATACAAAATCTTTGGAATTTTTCGAAATGTAAAATATTTCACATTTAGGCTGATTTGGGCAGGATTAAAGATCGTAATTTAAATCTGATCAATACGATATGTTATTGAACCTGCAAAAATTCATATTTATAAATACTACTGCGGAAATGTATTACTGCCTAAATATTACTAGCAGTAATATTTAGGCAGTAATACATTTCAGCAGTAGTGCGAAAAAATTACACATGGCAGTAATATTTCTGTGTAATTGTCAATAATATGTCCGTGCGATTCCCAGTAATATACCAAGTAGTTCCCTGTAATATTTCTATGTAGTAGTCAGTAATACCTCGGCAGTCGGTCTTTTCCGTAAGGGAGGAGACAGGAGAGAAGAAGAGTTACAGCAGTGTAGTAGGGAGGAAACAGGAATCAGTAATTATTATTAAACCATTGGAAGAAAATGATGCACGTTCTAGCGAAGACACGAAGAGGGATATCAAAAGTAAAATTGATGTCTCTAAACTGGGAATAGAAATCACGAGGATGAGGAAAGCGACCGGTGGAGCAGTTGTAATAGGATGTGAAAATGAAACCCAAGCAGAAGTATTAAAAGAGAAGGTAATTAGTGATTTAGGCAAAAAATACGGTACTCAAGCTCCGAAGAAGAAAAAATTGAAGATTAAAATATTTGATGTCGACAAGGAAGATTGCAAGTACGAGCAAGATTTTTGGAAGAAAATAGAGGAGCAGAATGGAGTTATGAAGAATATGATAGAAGGAAAAATCGTAAATAAATCGGATAATAGAAAATCTCAAAGAGTGACAATCATAGCAGAAGTGAATGATAAGACACATGAAATGATGATGAGAGAGGAAAAAGTGAAAATTGGATGGAATATATGCAAAGTGCAGAATTATATAGGGATCTTAAGATGTTTCAAATGTTGGGGATATTATCATATTGCGAAGAATTGTACGAGAGAAGAAACATGCCACAAATGTGCAGAACATCATAAGACGATGGAATGTACTGTGACAAAGAAAAGATGTATAAATTGCATGTTCAAAATTCGAACATATAATGTGAAGATAAATGACGAGCATGATGCCCTCAGTCCGGAGTGTCCGACGTTCAAGAGGGCGATACAGGAGGAGAGGAAGAGAGCAGGTTGGGTGGATATGAAGTAGCAACAAAAGAAGAATGAGGAGTTAATATTATATACAAATGCGCAGAGTCTAATGGCGCACAAAGAGGAGTTACAGCATCAGATTATGAAGAAAATTAACCCGGCATGCATGGCATTGTCGGAGACTAGGCTGACTGAAGAAATTGAAGACAGTGAAGTGAGTGTACCGGGTTATAATATGATTAGATGCGATGCCGAAAATAGAAACACGGGAGATGTTGTTTTATATGTAAGAGATGATATTAAGTATGATTTAGTGTTGGTAAAAAAATTGGAATCAAATTGTTGGTGTGCGGCGATAGAAATGAAGGATGAAATTTATAAAGGAGTGTTAATGGTTGTGTATCATTCACCGAGTGCATCTGATGGTGAATTTGTAAGATTTTTAGAAAATATAGTAGAGCAGATGACAGTAAAAGAGGAATGTATAATAATAG
>NW_017275222.1:7546-8025 GCF_001594065.2 Cyphomyrmex costatus
TAGATAATATCATTTAAAGTATTAAAGGTTTAAATTATTAGGTTACATTATTAGATAATCATTTTAATTTAGAATGGTACAAATTTTTGGGGTCAATTTTCAAAGGATGATATTCATTGGGTTTTTTATTTTGTGATTAGGTAATCGTTTTAATTTTGAAAGGTTCAATTTTTGTAGTTTTCATTTACTTTTTGTGGTACATAACATAGAAAATAACATAGAAAATAACATAATGTATGTTCACTTTGAACTGGCACATTTAGTAATATATCAGTTACTTTTCGTGGTCATATATTATATTAGATAATATCATTTAAAGTATTAAAGTTTAAATTATTATGTTACATTATTTCATTATGTTACATTATGTTACATTATGTTACATTATGTTACATTATATATTTTGTTACATTATGTTAGATAATCATTTTAACTTAGAAAAGTTCAAATTTTTGGGGATAATTTTCAAAGGTTGAAAT
>NW_017275223.1:0-35541 GCF_001594065.2 Cyphomyrmex costatus
AGTCGTCTTTTTTAAGACGTCTTTCGGATTGTCTGTTAGACATTCATGTTCACTGGGTAATATTGTTATGCCCGTTCCGTGCCGACGCCCGTTGGATCGTCTTCGCTTCGGATTTCGACAGAGGAACGCGTTGTCAAGACGACGCTGTCTTTTATTAATCATCAAGTTTTGGACTAACCGTCGCTTCGATTGGACGTCACGTCAGCTCCTTCTATCTCTCGCGTCTCGTACATTCCTTAATAAAGAGAGAGTTGTGTTCCTGTGAAAATCTGATTGTGAGTCTTAATTTCCCGCGTTGCGAGGACGCGCGTTCGCTCGGGCTCGCGAATCGGTCGCGCGGGCGCTACATTTTGGGGGCTCGTCCGTGTGAATGATTGTGAGTGGTTCCGGCGTCCAAGTTAGACGAGTTTATACATCCGTGGTGATGTCTTATTCTCTGCGACCTACTTCGCGTAAGAGGAGACTGATCATCTTAGAGGAGGGTCCGTCGTCTGTGACGTGTACGACGGAGGGATTGTCCTCGGCTCCGACGGCTGATGTTTTGCGAGCAGTGCTGCAGGAGGTGCAGCAAATGCGGAGAGAGCAGCGGTCAGAGGCAAGAGGAGTACGCGACGTCTCTACAACAACGAGACATAGAGATTCGACAACTGCGAGAGAAACTTCGTTCTACACAGCTAAGTCATTCCAATAATTTTACCAATACTTCCGCACGAAATGAGCTTGCTTTTTCCGCGAGTGGCGTAAATCGCTATGAGTCTTCCGCGTTCGTTCATGCGATTCCCGCCGCGAGTGTGAATAGCTGTGTCGAGTCCGATCCGAGAGTGGCAGATTCTATCGCGAATGTGGTCGAACGTTGTGACGCTGCTACAATTAATTCGATCGGGAGTGTCGGTATTAAATTAAAACTAGATACTTACGGCGGAAATGTTCCACTGCGTGAATTTTTCGCGCAGTTTGATTTAATTGCTCGTGTGAATCGTTAGGAC
Organism: Cyphomyrmex costatus; assembly: GCF_001594065.2. Taxonomy (NCBI): domain Eukaryota; kingdom Metazoa; phylum Arthropoda; class Insecta; order Hymenoptera; family Formicidae; genus Cyphomyrmex; species Cyphomyrmex costatus. Next base: position 987 of record NW_017275223.1, read on the forward strand.
GCAGAGACAAAGACCGCTGTTTTCGTTTCATGCTTAAGGCGAAAAGCGCGCGCGGTATTAGAAAGTGTGCAAAATCTGGAAAATTTTAGTTTCGCGGAATTGAAAGCTAAATTGAAATCGTGGTTCGGAGAAGCGCATTCACTTCAGAATTATTACACGCAGTTCACAAATAGACGACAAAAGTTCAGAGAATCTGTGGCTTCTTTCGGTTCGGATATCGAGAGGTTAGCGCAATTAGCATATCCGGAATATTCTGATTTGGTACGCGATAAAGTGGCTTGTGTGCAATTTATTTCTGCCTTGTCAGAAGGATATTTGAAAATAGCTTTACAGATGGAAGGAATTTCATCTTTAAGAGTCTCTATTAAGAGGGCTAAAGCTGTTAAATTAATTCAAGAAAATAGTTTTAATCGCAAGGAGGGAAATAATTTTAGTGGACAAAGAAAACGAGAGGAAAATTTTGGTAAAGTGAAAAATCAAAACGGAAATAATAAGAAAGGAATTAATAATAATGAGAAAGAAGTAAAATTTAATAAACATGAAAAATTTTTGAAAAATAAAAATAGTTCAAAATTTGTTTAAAAAAAGGAATGTTGGGAATGTGGCAAGGAGGGTCACTTTCGCTCTGAATGCCCTGGCACGATGGAAACGGAAAACGAGGCATAGTCGAGCTTAGCGGGGTAAGTTCGACTACGAAAAGAGATGCCCCGAAAAATTCGGATCTTGTTAAACAATGTTTTTGTGTTGTTAAAATAATGTTTCTTCTGATATTTTCACTAATAATGATTATTTTTCCAGCATTAATAAAGTTGAAAATAAAGATGATTTTTGTGTGATTGACCATTCTTTATTTAATGATTCTTGTACTAATCAATATTCTTTCAGAGAAAATAATAATAAAAACATTGTTTGTGGATTTTGTTACAAGGGAGAAATAAATGGCAAACCTTGTACTTTTAAAATAGATACAGGCTTCGATATTTCTATTGTTAATAGTAATTTTGCGGAATTAATAAAATTACAAAAATAATTATGTAATTGTAATATTAGATATCCCACGGGGGAGCAAGTTTTAATCAAATATAAAACTTTTGTAAAAGTTCGACTTGCGAAGTATTCTTTGAGAATTTCAATATTTATCGCTGAAATAAATGAAGATTGTATTTTGGGAGCCGATTTTCTTAGATTAATTTGCAAAATGTTTTTGATTCAACTTTTTTGAGTCCAGTTTCCGAGATTAGAACCATCGCCAAATGTTCTCGTGTTGAGAATGTCATAACTAATATTGTTTCATCTAACGTGGCAATTCTTTTTGAAAAAGGCTTTCAATATTTAAATGAGTTTGAAAAAAGAGACTTTGCCACTTTCTTAAATAATTTTCGCGGTGTATTTTCTGACAATGTTATCGCGGGAAATTGTAAAGTCGGAGAACATGTTATTAATGTCAAACAGGCTCCTCGTCGTATTCCTTTACAGATGAGAGGGGAGGTAAATAAAATTATTGAGGAAATGAAAGACCAGAATGTAATAGAGGAATCCAACAGTCCTTGGTCTTCGCCGGTAGTTTTGGTCAAAAAAGGACGGTACTATAAGATTTTGTGTGGACTATATCAAGCAAGGTGAATGCTATCACAATAAAAGATTCTTATCCTTTACCCAGAATTAACGACATCTTCGATCATCTAGCAGGTAACATTTGGTTTACTACTCTTGACTTGAAAAGCGGGTACTGGCAAATTAAAATTCGCTTGCAGGATAAAGAAAAAACGGCTTTTTCAGTGGGAAATGGTTTGTGGCAGTTTACTGTAATGCCTTTCGGTCTGAGTAATGCTCCCGCTACATTTGAGCGTGTGATGGAGCAGATTTTAAAGGAGTTTCTTTTTAAGATTTGCCTAGTATATCTCGATGATGTAATCATTTTCGGAAAAAGTTTCGAAGAAATGTTAACCAATTTAAATAAGATTTTCTTTCGTCTTAGAGAAGTGAATTTAAAAATAAACCCAAAGAAGTGTGTCTTTTTCAGTAAAGAAATTAAATATTTGGATCATGTGATTTCCGCGAAGGGCATTTCTACTGATCCGGAAAAAATATCTGCTGTAAGAGATTGGCCTATTCCTCAAAATAAAAAGCATTTAAGAAGTTTTTTTGGGATTTTGCTCCTATTATCGCAAATTCGTGAAAGGGTTTTCTTCTTTAGCAAAACCATTATATGCTTTGACCGAAAACCAAACTAAGTTTGTTTGGGAAAAGGAGCATCAGAGTTCGTTTTAAAACGAATTCTGATCTCTTCACCAATCCTCGTCTTTCCTAATTTAGAAGGGGAATTTATCCTTGTTACAGACGCGTCAAACCAGGGAATTGGAGCGGTTCTTTCGCAAAAGCAAGGTGGTAAAGAAAAAGTCATTGCGTATTTTAGTCAGATTTTGAATAAAGCCGAAAGGAACTATTGCGTCACGCGACGCGAACTTTTAGCTATTGTACAATCTATTGTACAAAAAAGCTTTTCATCATTATTTATATGGACGGAAATTCTTAATTCGTACAGGTCATGTTTCATTAAGTTGGATTATGTTCTTTAAAGATTTAGAGGGCCAGTTAGCGCGTTGGGTGGAGAGGTTGCAACAATATGACTTTGTAATAACTTATCGCAAAGGTCTCTCTCATAAAAACGCAGACGGATTATCAAGACGTCCGTGTGCCGAAGAACAATGTAATTATTGTACAAAAATAGGACTGAAAGCTGCTATTAAACAGGAAGATTCTGTTAGACGTATAGTTCTGTGTGAAAAGAATTCTGAAGACTGGCGTAGAAGACAGCTAGAAGATCCAAGTATTTCTTTGTTTCTTTCTAAAAAGGAGGCATGAGACGAACGCCCTCTGTAGCAGGAAATATCAGCAAGGGATGCATCGTCTAAAGTTTATTGGTCTTATTGGGATTCACTTATAGCAAGAGATGGTGTCCTTTTTAAGCGATGGGAAGCTCCTAGCCTGAGGAGAACTGTTTTTCAATTAATTGTTCCTAGAGGACATGTTGAACAAATTTTAGAAGAGGCACATAATTCTCCTACTGGAGGACATTTTGGCATCAACAAGACTTTGGACAAAGTTCGAAAATGATTTTACTGAGCGACGTGTAAGCAAGATGTCGAGGAATGGTGCAGAACTTGCAAAACTTGTATAGCAAGAAAAGGCCCGTCTGGAAAGAGAAAATCTCCTTTACAAATATATAACGTCGGCGCTCCATTCGAAAGGGTCCAAATGGACATTCTCGGACCATTACCTGTGTTTTCTTCCGAAAACAAGTATTTATTAGTCGTTGTTGATTGCTTCACTAAATGGGTGAAAGCTTTTCCTTTAAAGAATATTAGGTCTAAAACCATTGCGGAAACGTTTTTGAGTTAAATCGTTTCTAGGCACGGAGTTCCTTTAGAGGTTCACACCGATCAAGGGAGAAACTTCGAATCGAGGATTTTCCGCGAGCTATCACACATGTTAGGAATCAAGAAAACAAAAACGACTGCTCTTCATCCACAATCGGATGGACAAGTAGAACGTCAACATCGAACGATTCTAGACTATTTGGCGAAATTTGTCTCTGAAAGTCAGAAAGACTGGGATCGGTGGATCCTACTTTTCCTGTTGGCATATAGAACTTCTAAGCACGAGGCGACTAACTCCGGCGGAACTCTATCTTACTCAGGATCTTAGGTTGCCAATAGATTTATTACGCGGAAATCCACCTAAGGTCCCGGAAGAGAATTCTTTTGTGGGCTATTTAGGTAAAGTTAAAAAGAAACTAGAAGACTTATACGAGGGAGTGAGGAAGAAAGTAGATATTAAATCTTTTTTAACTAAGACCTGGTATGATCAAAAAGCCAGACAGATCTATTTTGAGGAGAGACAGCAAATTTGGTTTTATAATCCTTTAAGAACGAAAGGGAAGGCTCCTAAATTACAATGTAATTGGGAGGGCCCTTATTATGTTGTTAAGAAACTCGGTGATGTTGTGTATTGTATTCGCAAGTCGAACCAACGTAAAAATAAAATTGTACATTCTGATAGGCTAGCTCCTTATTTAGAAAGACGGTTTCCGAAATAAAGGAAACAATTTGAAACTTTGGGGTCCACTTGAAAAAAAATAAATAATAATGTGTTACTCTTAAGCTAGTTTAGAAACCTGCGTGTTAATGTTTATTTGAGTTTCAGAGTTCGAATGCGAGTAGAAGTTGTGACGAGGTTTTACGACCGTTCCTGTACGAATTCGACGGAGAACCGGCATAGATTTGGTAAGGGTCGGCGGATGTTTTGAGAAGACATTCCGGGAAAGGACTCGAAGAGCTGCGTATCTTTTTTTAAAGAAGGCCGCCTCTCCCGCGGTTTTTGGTCTGTGGTTTTTCCGCGGGATGGTGGGTAAATGCCGAGGCGGGGATTTGGGGAAGTCCTACGGAACAAAGATACCATAGAAAAATCAATCCCCTACCCTTGTCTGAAGAAAGAAGAAAGAAATACGCAAGGCTCAAGAGAAGAGTCAAGTGGACTCCGAAGAGAAGCCGAGAAGGACGCCTGAGATTCGACACCGAGGGGACTGGCCATCTCCGAGAAAGGGTCGAGAGGGGTCCGACTTGGAAAACTTCTGGCGCAAGAAGGATCGGTGCTCGGTAATCTGCAGCAGGAGCTCAGGGTAGAGCAGGAGACCGATCAGGAGCGCAAAAGGAACCAATCCACTGAGGAATTTGATTGTCGGGACGACAATCTGAGGAAGAGGAGGGGCAGTGTTATACCCGTTCCGTGCCGACGCCCGTTGGATCGTCTTCGCTTCGGATTTCGACAGAGGAACGCGTTGTCAAGACGACGCTGTCTTTTATTAATCATCAAGTTTTGGACTGACCGTCGCTTCGATCGGACGTCACGTCAGCTCCTTCTATCTCTCGCGTCTCGTACATTCCTTAATAAAGAGAGAGTTCCTGTGAAAATCTGATTATGAGTCTTGATTTCCCGCGTTGCGAGGACGCGCGTTCGCTCGGGCTCGCGAATCGGTCGCGCGGGCGCTACAATATAATTTACACTATCTATAATATACACTATCAATTGTACAAATATATTCAGAATGAGAAGTAGCAACTGAATGCTTGCTATTTGAAGAACTAGGTAAGACTGTGCGACCAAAATTTGTAAATACAAACATGATACCTACCAAAACAAACAATGTAATGAACAATGTAATCATATGAAATAGTACATTAGGAATGTCATGAACAGAGAAAGAAATAAGTCATACATCCCTTTATAGGGCGAAAGAAGTATTAAGCTTCGTGTGAAAGTCGTCACAAAAATTCTATGCATAATTTTCGTAAACATAGCAGTTTACGATTACCCACGCGAAGCGAGAGCTACCTTACACCAACAAATAGGATGGGTTATTTTTAATAGTAGTGGAGCTCCCCCCCAAGGGAGGGACGAAATCTGCTGTATCTACACGCACACACTTTTATATATTAAATGTAATCCTATGTCGTTATTGGGTAATTATGGCAGTAGGTTCCACCTCCCCTGCGGAGGGCTCCACTACTGTTAAAAATAACCTAACCTAACCCATTTGTTGGTGTGAGATAGCTCTCGCTTCGCATGGAAAATTGAAACCTACGTGCAACAATACAATCATAGAAGTTATGCGTCTCTTGCAGGTGGGAGGGGAGTGAGAGTTCCTTCGCGTGGGAAGTTTAACATTTCTATACAGGGAGAAGGGGTGTAGAATAATACTTAATATCGTATATGTATAGCAGAAATAGTATTATACATTATTATTAGAACATTTTTGTTAATAACTTTTTAACGAAGGACAAGGGACGGCTAAAACTTGTTGGAGGATGCTCAGGGTCATGACCTTGACAACATATAATATGTCAAGGTCAAGAGGATCAGAGCTGCTTCCGTTATTCTAGATATTTACCTATACCTCCACTAAAAAATAGAATTTTGATATTTTTTTTACATTTATCAAAAAATCTGCACATAATCAATCAGTGTTAAGAAAAAAGTAACGATTCGGGTAAATATATAGATTAGGGGAGCCCCCCGATGATCTTGACTTTGACATGTTGTCAAGGTCATGACCCTGAGTAACCTCCCGCAGGTTTTAGGTGGCGGTCACTGTCCGTTAAAAAATTATTAACAAAAAAAGTTTCAAAATTAACGTACCATTTCTCGGAAATTATACTTATGAACGTATAATTTCTGCCATATATGTATTATAACAAGTACTATTTTACATCTCCTTCTGTTTAGAAACGTTAAACTTTCCACGCGAAGTAACTCTCACCTCCCCCAACCAGTAATAGACTCATAATCGTTATATAACGATTTTGAGTCTATTACTTGATATTTCTCACACACACACACACACACACACACACACACACGCACGCACGCACGCACGCACGCACACGCACACACGCACACGCACACACTCACGCACGCACACACCCACCCACACACACACACACACACACACACACACACACACATCCGTGTGCCCCTTCGCAGGGGGTTGGGGGAGGTGAGAGTTACTTCGCGTGGAAAGTTTAACGTTTCTAAACAGAAGGAGATGTAAAATAGTACTTGTTATAATACATATATGGCAGAAATTATACGTTAATTTTGAAACTTTTGTTGTTAATAACTTTTTAACGGACAGTGACCGCCACCTAAAACCTGCGGGAGGTTACTCAGGGTCATGACCTTGACAACATATGTCAAGGTCAAGATCATCGGGGGGGACTCCCCTAATCTATATATTTACCACGATTCTTATATTTTGAGTAACGGTAACGAGTTACTTTTGTAAATCAATGACGAGTAACGGTAACGAGTTATTTTTTAGGAAAAAGAACAGTAACGGTAAAGGGTTATGAGGTATTGGTGCCAACCCTGGATTTATGTATAGCAACATAAAAATGGAAGAATTTGTATGCATGTTTGAGCGTTATAAAAAAAATTATATAAAGAAAAATTTCTTGTAATGTCATACGACAGTAAATATTTACTCATCTGTGTACTCACATGGAATAGCAGTAGAGATTACGAAGTATATGCTCCCGAAGACGTCTCGTCTAATTCCTAATGAAGTGATATCTTCTGTACACATATTGAAACCCGGTGGTATTGGCAAGATGCTATTGTGTGTAAAATTTTCGCTTGCCATCAAATCCAGAGCTTTGTTGATGACTTCCGTCATTGGGTTCTGGAATTTCATCTATATAAAAAATAAGATCATTCGCTTATATCATATATACGAGGACAAGTCAATAAGTTTTTAGAAAAACAGTAAAACACATTTTTTTTATCGATTCATTTTTATTTCTCCTTTAAGCTCGATACACTTGATCCAACGATTCTCCAACTTTTTCAAGCCGTCTTAATAATATGATTTGTCCAACCCTTCAAAATAGGCCTCAGCTTCAGCGATGAGTTGTTCTCTGGAATCTCTTTCCTGCGAACCATTTCTTCAGGTTTAGCAACAGGAAATAGTCACAGAGGACTAAATCTGGCGAATATGTTGGATGGGGAAGCAATTCGTAACAGAATTCGTTGAATTTGGCCATCGGTACCGGGCACGTATGAACCCGTGCATTGTCTTGATGGAAGAGCACTTTCTTCTTCGACAAATAGGGACATTTTTTCTTTAAAGTGTTGAAACGGTCCAATAAGGCTGCCATTGATCGTTTGCTTCGACGGAAGGTAATCGATATGAATTATATCGCGTGCATCCCAAAAAACTGTGGCCATCACCTTTCCGGCCGACTTCAAGGCCTTCTTCGGAGCTGATTCACCCGGTGAAGTCCATTGTTTTGACTGTTCCTTCGTCTCTGGTGTGAAATAATGGATCCATGTTTCATCCACAGTAATGAATCGACGCAGAAATTCATCTGGATTACATTAAAACATCTCCAAACATTGTTTTGTAACCGTCACACGGTTGCGCTTATGGTCCACAGTGAGCAAACGCGGCCGATAGCTTTTTCATACCCAATTGTTCGTGCAAAATTGAAATCACTGTGCCATGTAATATGCTTGTGGCCTCAACAAGCTCGCGCACTTTCACTTGTCCATTAGTTAAATGGACTTTATCGATGATTTCTGGCGTAGCAGCCTCAATTGGACGTCCCGAACGAGTTGCATCACATGGGATGTACGACTACGTTTAAATTCATTCACCCAATTGTGTATACAGTCGCACACGTTGGTGCAGATGTGGTACGAAAATTATCCAATTCAGCATCAGCATTTTTTTCGGCGTTAAACCTTTCATATGTAGACGTTTGATCACTGCACAAAATTCGTTTTTTTCTATTTTCCAAAAAATACCAAGGTTATTCTCTTTAGTTATCTACAGAAATAAAATCTCTCGATGAATTCCACTCAAAATTTGACAGTAATCAGCTGAAAAATGCTACTTGTCAAAAAGTAATGTGACATGACACTGCGAGTGTTCTCTGACAGATTTTATAAGAACTTATTGACTTGCTCTAGTTCATACAGAGTGGCCCAACAAAAATGAAACAGACTGAATAACTCTGTAACTACCTGATTTTTATACTCGGACTAGCTCGTCGGGTATGCGTATAAAAAAGGTTCGGCGGGAGGAGTATTCGCGTCGGATCGGTGTTGCGAAAATATGGGATAGTTCGGAAATCGCAAAAAAAAAAAAAAAATGTGAAAGTAATAGTTTGACGACGAACACAGTTTATTACACCAAAGAAAAAAAACGAAAATAATATAATACCACAAGCAAATATAACATATAAAAATATAATAGAAAAAATATACAGAGAAACGGACGCGAATCACGGCGATACGAACGAAGAAATAGGCGAACGCGAACAACAGAAATATGTACAATCGCAATACAGACGCGGACAATGCAACGAGACTTAATTCTAATCGCGCGGGATATGTACAAACGGTCGCGTGTTATGTCGGTGATTTGCAACATTGCGGAACGCGGGTATACGCAAGCAAGTGTGGTTTCGCGGCGCGACGCGTAAAACAAAAATATTAATTGGAAGGAAAGCGGAGCTGGTGCTTGACTGCTGGGAACGTCCGACAGAGGCAGGGAGCGCCCTACTTCTTTTCGAATGCCAAGTACCAGGACGGGAATTTCAGGATGCGGAAAAGAAGGTGCGGAAGATGGGATTAATATTGGCAACGGTTGTCCGGCGGCCGGGAACGCCCGGCAGAGGCAGGGTACACCCTACCCCTCAGGTTCGTCGGACGAGCGAGTCTTCGGATCGGTGTCGGAGCGTGAACTAGGATTTGGTGAGCGGATGTGTCGGGATGAGAACGATAGAGCGAAAAATGCCACGCGCGGCTCGACGTCGCGATATTTTATACTAGACCGCCAGTCTCGCTCGTAATACTTCGGTCGGTCGCTGTATTTTCCGCCGATCGGTTTCTCATGGGAGAAGATTTCCGATCGGCGGTTCCCGACGACGGTCGGCATTTTCCGGCGAGACTGGCGGTTTTAACGGCGGCTGCTGTACCTGCGAATTAATTTTAATGTATGAACAGGCGCCTTGCCCCTGCTCTTGTTAGCATCACGTCGGAACGATGCATTTTTAGGGGGGCATTGTTACAACTCTTGCAAAAATTATTTTTTAAAGTTATGCAATGTATACCACGTAGAGGTTACTTAGTCGGATTTTCCTCTCTTGTTTGCATACGTGCATACGTACGTGTATGGAGTAGGGGAAAGAGAGTCAAGGTTACCCTGTCCAAAGTCCCGTACCCTGTTCTTGTTTCTATTTGTTTCTATTAACTCGACTGATTATGTTTGATGATTAATCAGTACCAGATTGACTATGCATGCATTTGACTTAGCATTATCTAGAATGAAAGATGTAACGTGACGGAGATTTTATCCCATTGGAGTACTTGATTTACGTGAGTCCCCTTGCCTCTCACGTGAGTGAGTATGAGCGCACGCGTTCGAATGTGCTTCAGGTTAACTTTATATTAAAAATTAGATACAATATAAAAATTACGAAACAAAAATATATATGTATATTTATATCAATAAAACCCCTCCGAAAGGGTTCCTTCCTTGAAGTCGCGGGGCGGGGGGTCGCGGGACTCCTGGAGTGCCCGTGGTCCGCACTCCCCGTGGTAATATGACACAAGACCCACATTCGACCTGCAAAGGCAGGTACGGGGCCTCGAGGTAGAAAAACCGACGGGGGGAATATTTGACTACATCCAGGTACGCCTGGCGTTCTCGGGGGCTGCGGGCTCCCGTGCCGGGGCGGGTGGTGGGGCTTACGGACGCTAACGGGGTCCTCCCGCTCAGGAGGAGGCACATGGGCGACCAACTAAGAGGAACCCCCCAAGCTAGGTGTAAGCTACCGTGCCTGGAGCTGCATGGCGCAGGGGGAGCTGCGCCGCTAACGGTGCCTCCTGGATACCGGCGAACTCCAGGAGTACGGAGCCAAGCCCCGGGCATTCGCTCTGCCCGGGTGAGATCGCGCGTCCGCGGTTCGCGTGGGATCAAAATGGAAAACGAGACTAACAATAATGTAAATATAAACAAAGTCCTCTCGGGGGAGGCACTGGTCAGGAGGCACATCCTCGAACTTTCCGAGGATGGGCTAGCGCCCACCTTCACTGGCACCTGGGAGAGGAATGGCGCAGTTATTTTTTACTGCACAAACCAACAGTCGGTGGATTGGCTGAAAAGCCTTTCCACCGAAATTAAAATCGGAAGCACCACTCTGCATGTGCTACCAGCTGAGGAGCTACCCAAGCGCCGTCGGGTGGTAGTACATGTAGAGGAACCTGATTTGGCTGCCGAGGAGCTATAAAGTTCCTCGACAGACAAAACGCGGGTCTGGGCGCCAGGGAGTGGGTCGTCGTGAGGGGGAGCAGGAGTAGGGACGCGTAAAGCGCCCACTTCGCTGCTTTGATCGGCGATCACTCACTGGAGGCCCTGAAGACTTGTGACTTTAAACCCTTCTGCGGGCTAGGTCAGGCAACCATAAGGTTGCTCGACAAAGAACGTAAGGAGGGGGTGACTGCTGGTGAGAGCGGGTCGGCCTAAAAATGGCAGGGCTCGCGGTACCGATAGTCCAAATTAATCTGCATCACAGCAAAGGCGCCTCGGCGATTCTAGCCAGGAGCATAGCTGTGATGCAGAAAGCAATAGCAATAATTCAGGAGACTTGGCTCCTGAATAACGCTATAAAGGGTCTGAGTGGCTGTGGAACTATTTACAAAACAGACACTCAGAACAAAATTAGGACCTGCATTGCAATTAAGGGACTAAATGCCATTTTTATGTCATAGCTCAGCGATGAAGACATCACGGTTATACGGACAAGGCTGGACTACGATGAGGACAGGTACTTGGACTCATTCATAAGGTTAGTCTACATGCCCTATGACTCCCAAGAAGAACCACCACCAAAAAGGGTGAGAGAGCTGGTGTCCTATGCGAAGGAGAGGGGGCTTGAACTCCTATTGGACTGCGATGCAAACTTCCACCACATGGGGTGGGGGAGCTCGAATATAAACCCGAAGGGAGAGAGCCTCCACAAATTCATTATGGACACCAGCTTGATAATCCTAAACAGAGGAACGGTACCCACCTTCATAGACTGCAGAAGACAAGAAGTATTAGATATCACCATTAGTACTGGGGAAGTGGCGGACCTGGTGCGGAACTGGAGGGTCTCTGGAGAGCCCTCAAGTTCCGACCATAGACAGATTCGCTACAATCTCCTGCATATGGTGAATAAAGAATTGGGTCGAAACCAAGGACTACAAACTGGGAAGGCTATAGGATGGACCTGGAAGCCATCCTGAAGAAAGCCCCAAACAGATTTCAGTCAGAAGGGAATCTTGAGTACGCGGCGCAGTATGTAAGTGACGCGATAAGAGAGGCCTATGAGAGAAATTACTCGGAGAGACCGAAATACACTACAACCAAAACTCCCTGGTGGAGCAAGGAGCTTTCGAAGCACAGGTTGGAGGTAAGAAGACTCTTCATCAAAGCAAGGAGGAAAAAATCAACAGCCGATTGGAATGCGTATAGAAACGCCCAACGTGGTTACAGCAAAATAATAATCATTGCTAAAAGGAAAAGCTGGAGGGATTTCTGTAAAGGCATTGAGAGCGCTATAGAAGCATCCAGGCTAAACAGAATCCTTAGCAAAGACAACACCCTACGATACGGGATGTCTTAACTCCCAAACGGGAACTACACCGAAACAATAGAGGAAACTTTAAAACACCTCATGGTCTACACACTCCCCAGCGTTCCAGGAAAGTACTGTGAATCTCAACAGGAAACCAAGAAACCCGGAGAAAAACATAAACCAAGAGAATGGACACTGGCAGCCAAGGTGGTGACTCCTGAGGGAGTTGAATGGGCTATCAAGACCTTCGAACCATACAAGACTCCAGGACCAGGCGGCATCTACCCTGTTTTACTCAGGTAGGGTAGGAGGGTCCTAGTAGGCTCCCTAACGAGAGTGCTCAGGGCTAGCATAGCACTGAGACATGTTCCGAAAGCCTAGAGTGATACCAGAATGGTATTTATACCAAAACCAGGTAAAAATGGCCATGTGATGGCCAAGGACTACAGACCTATCAGCCTCATATCCTTCATCTTAAAGATATTGGAGAAGCTCATTGATAGGTATCTGAAAGGCTACTACCTTATTGCAAAGCCGCTGAACCCATCCCAGTGCGCCTATAGGGAGGGCAGATCTAAGGACACTGCCCTACGTCACCTTGTGAGCGGAGTTGAAGTTCAGATGGATGCAAAAGGATATGCAATAGGCGTCTCCATCGACATTGAGGGGGCTTTCGATAGCACCTCAAATACGTCGATTAAAGACGCCATGAACAGATTTAACATTTCTGAAACACTGATCGACTGGACACAAAACATGCTGAAGGGCAGAAGACTGACCGTCAATCATGGCAACAGCTCAGTTGAGGGGAGGCCGACGGCGGGCTGCCCGAAGGGGGGGGGGCTCTCACCCTTGCTGTGGTGCCTGGTGGTGGATGACCTTCTAACAAAACTGAAGAAATGAGGCTTCGAAATCTACGGATATGCGGACGACGTCGCCATTATCACCAGAGGTAATTTCCTCTCAACACTCAAGGAACGGATGGACGAAGCCTTGGAAATTGTACAAAACTGGTGTAGGACGAGGGGACTGATGGTAAACCCTACAAAGACCTCGGTCATGATCTTCACCAGAAAATACAAACCGGAACCCATTGAGACATTAAGGCTCTGGGGAAAAGAAATAAATTATGTAAATTCAGTAAAATATTTGGTGGTCCTATTAGACCCCAAATTGAGCAGGAAACCACACCTCGAGGAAAAGAGGAAGAAATTCTACACCTCTATGTGGGCTTGTAGAAGGGCCATGGGAAAGAACTGAGGAATAAACCTCAGGACAGCCTTATGGCTATACAAGATGGTATTGTTACCAAGACTCACGTATGCAGCAGTGGTCTAATGGTCAAGGGCGGAAAAGATGGAGGCAGGGAACCTGCTCAAAAGCCTACAGGGAGGATACCTGAGGGCTGCAGCAGGGGCCATGAAAACTACACCGACTGAGGCGCTACAAGTAGCACTCAGTATTCAGCCCCTAAACCAGATGATCAAATACACAGCCAGGCAAACAGCATACAGACTAAGATGTCAGGAAGGAAACCAGGACTGGACATACAAGACTGGGACTTTCTGATAAACATCCTTTCAATCTAAAACAAGACAGGATCCCCAGAAAACACCAGCTGATAAAGACTTTCAAAGTTCAAATACCGACTAGGGAGGACTGGAGCAAACCTAACTACAAAACCAATCCAGATATAGACACTTGGTTTACGAATGGATCGGGAGCAAACGGTCGATATGGAGTAGGCATATATGCATGGGCGTCGACTATAGTGTGGTTGATGTGGAGTACTCCATACTCGAAATTTTTCCATATGTGTAATTCCACACTTGGAAATCCGAAGAATATAAAAATTATTTCTTGATGAAATAATTTATTATTTAATATTTTATCAAAAATGAAAGTTGATTAAAGTAAAGTCGTATGTTTACAACTCGATCGGCGGTTGTCGCTTTTATGACCCTCGATCGGTATTTTACTAGTGCTTAGAAAATAGAGATAAAAAATGTAAAAGATGTCGTAAACTTTTTAAAAGAAGATGTGAGAGAAATTGAGTTAAAATACACAAAAATGATAGAACTCCTGTTTATAAATTGTGCAACATCCTGTACTGCGGAAAGATCTTTTTCTTAGGAGATTTTATATATCGACAAAATCGATTTTGTATATCGATTGTTTGTCGATCTGACCAGCGATCGTTTGGTTAAGAGACGCCGTTCAGATCCGGCGTTAAACTGTTCGGTTTACTTTCATATAGGTCTCTATATGAAAGTATACCGAAGAAGGCAACGGGAAACCACTTCGGTTTATTTAATTCCCAGGGTATCACTGGCGAGGAAATCATGGCCAACGTCCGGGGGACCGGATAAGGCACATGAAGAGGAAGAAGATTAAAAAATATTATGTTAAATAGTACAGCTGTGCTGCATACATTCATTCGGATGTTGAAAAAAATCTGGATGTTGAAGCTGTAATGGACGGATTTATAAGCAGGAAAAGTAAAAGTGTTGCAACTGCATATTGGTATATGCTTCAAAAAAGTACGAAAGTTACGCAACTCCCTTAATAAAAGAGTAATAATTCCTTACAGCGATTTGTGTATACAATTTCGGAGGAGCTTTTTTTTGTTTTTTTTTTTGGTTGTCACTTCGCCCACCCCAACTCCTACTTCCACACATAGTCAAATCTCAAGTCGACGCCCCTGCATATATGGGCCCAATACTAACCATGAGTTAAGCATACCAATGGATGAGCTGGCCACAGTGTTTCAAGCTGAAGTGCTGGCCATCTAAAAATGTGCGGAACTCCTGTTAAAGGGGAAAAGCAGGAAACAAATACACATTTACACTGATAGCAGAGCAGCTATCGAAGCACTTGCAAGAACCTCCACAGAATCATCTGTGGTATGGGACTGTATGCAAGCACTCACAACGCTAGGGGTAACTAACCAGGTAACCCTAGTATGGGTCCCTGGACATCAGGGTATACCTGGAAATGAGAGAGTGGACGAGCTGGCAAATCTGGGCATCGAAAATGTCCCGACTGAACGGATTGTCGGGGTTCCATTTTCAGCAGGAACAAAAACGATCAAAGAGTGACTTGAACGAGAGCACTCGAACTCCTGGAAGGGAGCAGATGGCTGCAAACGAGCCAAACAACTCATGAAACTTCCAAAACCAGCAAGAACTAGAGAATTGCTGGCAATGGAAGAAGAAAAACTGAGGAGCGGCATGGTCCTCCTGACAAGACACTTGACCCTCAGAGCACATGTATTCAACCTAGGACCAGCGGAGCAGAAAGAATGCCGGCTATGTGGAGAAGAAGGCGAGGACATCCTGCACTTACTGTGCCGATGCCCTGCACTCGCTTGTGAAAGATACAAATCCTGGGGACATATGTTTATGACACCCAAGGATCTAGAAAATGCGAAGGTTAGCAGTTTAATAAGTCTGGTAAGTGACACGAGGCTGGGCTTGACTGAATGACTTACGGAACAAACTGGGAGCGACAATGGAACCTCATGGATCTAAGTCGCGTTAGTAGGCTAGTTAAGCCCACCTGCATTTGTCTACTACTACTACTACTATATCAATAACAAAATAAATAATAAATTAAATACATAAATAATTATTAAGGAAGAATTTTGATTAATATAAACAAAACGACATTTTGACCTCGCTTGGGTCATCTTCGATTTTCAAATATATAAACATTTTAAATGACGATACGCAAACCTTATAAAATAATAACGTTATTTGTTGCATCAATTCTGGTTGCATCGTGTGAGATGTTAGTGATAAGTCCGTTTTCTCTGGCTGAGCTAGTGTACACTTTTAGAACTTAAAGTGAAATAGATATATGTTTGATATTTGTCGAAAGCGAGAAAGAGAGTTCTAATTCAGTCTAGTGCAGGAACAGAAAACAGACTAGATGTTGCTAATTAGAATTACGCATTCTTTCCCACGGCACAAAACAGATTTTCTCTTAAAATCTACAATATCTGCAATTAACAATGGATGAATTATAATGAATAAACTTAATTTTTAATTTTTATTTATACACATAATGTGTAAACGCACAGCGTAATTCTGTCAATCGAGAATTACTGAGATGCTTTTTTGTCGCGCCACGAAATGTTTTGTCTGAACGCATTTGCAGCGCTTTTCTGTCACACCACGAATTCGCCCATCTAAACGCATCCGCAACGTATTTCGTCGCGTATGAATTGGCTCATGTGAACGTATTCGCGACGCTTTTCTGTAGCGCCAGAAAATAGCTCCATATGAACGAGTCGACGTTTGCGATTGTGGCGCTACAAACTCATCTGCGGGAGTTCTTATACCTTCGTACATGTATATACATATACAGGGTGTTCATTTGAAAACTTTCAAGCTGATTATCTCGAAAAATATAAAAGATACAAAAAAAAGTTAAAACACGTGTTCTATGATTTCAAGAGGAAAAAAAACGGCACTCTCAATTTTTTATTTGGAGGGCATTTTCAACGTAATTTAAAGGTCAAATTTGTTTTTTTTTTAATGGAAATATATATATTTTTTATTACAGGATCTTATTCTACGTAAAAAAACAAGTAACTTCTGTAGGAAACATTTTTTTGTTCGATTACTGTTTTAGGAGATATTTAAGAAAATAGCAAGTCATAGTTACTGCATAAAATTTGAAACAACCTAACTTTCGCGTGGATCAGCTCGTCGTAATCTTGCTAGTCGCAATAAGAGGTTCGCACGGGGAGAGAGGACGCAGAAATAAAAAAAGACGCGTACTGAGTGTAATAAGACAAGACAAACGTTTATTTGTAGTGTTCGTAGATACAAGTGCGTGCGTGCGTGCGTGCGTGCGTGTGTGTGTGTGTGTGTGAATGATGTAGAAGGTGTGTGTATATATCGGCGAGTATCGTGCGGCTGTATTTGTGTATACTGTGTATAAAGGTGTGTGTGTGTGTATAAATCGGCGAGACGGTAGACAGACGAGATGTACACAAAGGGCGGACCGAAAAACAGAAAATATCAATTACGGTGCGAGTACTACGAAAAACGCGTGGGGATCTTCGAATCCCAAGACGGACGCGGGAATCGCGGAGCGCGATCGGCGGTACTCGATTTTTTCTTATGGGGACACTTAAAATTCGTTGTTTATAAAACTCTATCGGAAAATATCAACGATTTACGTCCAAGAATTGTACAGGAATATAGAGCTTCCAACAAATACTTTCAAAAATGTTCGTTCAGAATTCCAGAATTTCTTTTATTATTGTTTAGCAAACAACGGAGAACGTTTTGAACATTTGTTATAATAAATGATGATATTTTATACAGTAACTATGCCTTACTATTTTCTTAAATATCATCATGATATAAATACAAGGGAATGCTCGTCCGGTGGTAGACCACTGCCACAGTATATATACAGTATGGCATCTCTCCCGATTTTATGTTGGTAAAAATGGAATGCGCATATGCGAAAAGGGTGTAAGTTCCCCAGTAACGCCATCTAAACTTCTATCTCACTTCTTCTTATCTGTTTTCTCTGTCACTTTCTGGCAGGACATTTAAATGTTTCCATTTAAATATCCTGTGATTGTTTATGTGGTTAGAAAGCTCAAATTTTAAGGAAATTAGTATAATTGCCGTCTGTTTGAGCTGTGTTAGTTTGAGAAACTGTAGTTTGTGAAAAGTTTGTGTAGTTTGACTGAAAAGTCTGTAGAAAAGTGAAAATAGTGCAAAAGTGATAAAAGTGAAAGAGTGAAAAAATTTAAGTGAAGCGAGGAACGATCTCTCTTAAGAGAATAGTTAACTTATATATACATCTGTTGTATGTTATCTATCCTCTTAGAAGCACTTTTGATCTTAGCTTTGTTCCAGGTTATTGTGAAATTGCTGTGAAATAAGTAAGAGTTTAAGAAGATAAAATAAAACAAGGGAAATGAGTGGAAGAAAACAGCCAAGCTATGCAGTACCATTGTGTAGTATTATTGAAAATTATAATATGGAGCGACGATACTTTTTTAGATTTCCAAAAGAGCATGACAGGTATTGTTTTGTAATTATTACTTTATGATGTAATTCATATTTTTATTAATTTTATTATGTCTAGTCGTTTATATGTAGTGAACAATTTAGACTGCTCTCACAAAAAGTCATTTATTAAATGACTGTATCACTCTATTAATGATAAAATGCTTTAATTTATATGTATATATGTATATGTATAGATGCTTGCAATAGATACAAGCACGTGGAAGGCTAGATTTACAACCCAAAGGCCCAGAATATGCCCATCAAAATTGTCGTTTGTGCCATTTACATTTTGAAAAAAAATGGTACAATGTTAACAAAAAGTATGCTCGTCTTCATCCAAATGCTGTACCTACTTTATTTGGACTACATTTAGAACAAGAGTGAGTTTTTATTTATAATAATTAATCATTTTTTAATAATTTAATTCAATGCAATTAGGCTTTCATTAAATTGAATAATGCTGTACACATACATATAAAGTAATATATAATAATTTTACGATATAATTACTTTAAAATAAATGGTATACATAATTAATCAAATAATATAATATCTGATAATAGTTGTTTTTTTATTTATTATGAAAATAATTTATAAATACACACACAGAGAATAATAAAAGTCTTTTTTCAGAAATATAACAACTATAAATAAAACAGAAAAGGAAGATGCATTTGCAGAAAAAACAGATAGATATATTTAAACAGTTTTTATTTTTTCGTATAAAAATATTCTACTATAAAATTATGATATATATATTTTTGTTATTGTAGAAATACAGAGGCATCTAATGTTCAAGTGGTTGAAATACAGGAAGAAACTAGGTAACTTATATTAATAGATAACATTTTTATTTTTAAGAAAAATAATAGATATAATATAAAGCATCCTGGAGCTGCACACCCGGGCATTATAATTTCTATTTATTCTTACGTCAAATGCTTATATTAAACATGTGAATTTCTACTACTTGAAACTTGCGGTAGGCTATTATACATATGACGGATTTCGACAGCCAATCAAAAGTTGGGACCACTATTGTCCTAACTCTTATTATAGGAACACTAGTAAAAGTGGTGCTAGTACGCGATCTGGTGTAATGAACCGGAAGCGCGAGATTAAAAACTTATGGTATTCTGACAGTAATGAAAAAAAATGTTATATCATAAATGTAACGGATTCGCATTATATTACAGAAGTATATCCGGGAGTCAATATATATCAAGACATCATCAGATGATAGCTCAACAAAAGGGAAATTATGATTGAAGATAAAAAGATTATAGGCAAAAAATAGAACGTTACGTGAGACAGTTCGACGACTTCGTTTGGAAAAAAAGAACATCAAAAAGGTAAAAACTAAAAACGTCAAAATTAATGAATACGAGCATTTAAAAAAATTAGGCCGTAAGTTACTCCCTGAAAATTTTAATAAAATATTAATGGCACAAGTTGACGCACAACTGAAAAGTAGACGTGGCATGAGATATGATTCTGAATTTAAAACATTTGCCTTATCAATATATTTTTTAAGTCCACGTACTTATAAAGAATTGCGAAAATCTATTGCATTACCTAGTACACGTACTTTACGTTTATTTACAGAAAGATGGAATATTGCCCCGGGTATAAATGATAAAATTTTTAAAGCATTAAAATTGAAATTAAATTCTTTAATAGAACGTCATTGCATATTATGTGCAGATGAAATGAGTTTAAAAAGTCACTTGTTTTATAATGTATCAAAAGATGGAATTATTGGATTTGATGGACAATGGTGATAAAAAATCATGTGTACCTGCAAAAAGTGTTTTAGCTATAATGGCACGTAGCATTTCAGGTAAATGGAAATTGCCCGTTTGCTACTGTTTGTTGTAGAGACTACGTGCCATAGCAATGTATTAAAAAATATTTTATTTGACATCATAATAAAATTAAGAAATTGTGGTGCTATAGTGCATGCATTAATTACAGATATGGGTTCTAATTTTATACAGCTATCTCGTAATTTAGGAATTTCCACACAAAATTCTACTTTTGTAGTTAACGATAAAAGTCTAGTTTACATTTTTGATACTCCCCATCTTATAAAAGCAACTCGAAATAATTTATTAAATCACAATTTTAAAATTGGTAATAAAATAGCTTCTTGGGATCATATTATACAGTTTTATAAACGAAGACAGCACACAATGGATAAAAGCAGCTCCTCGATTATCGATGGATCATATAGAACCAAGTAATTTTTCAAAAATGAAAGTAAAGTATGCTATACAAATATTTAGTAATCATGTGGCTGCAGGAATGTGTACGCAAATGTCTTCCGGTTTTCTTCCAACTGAAGTAGTTGGAACTATTGATTTAATAGATCATTTTGATAAATTATTTGATATTTTAAATTCATCTAATATAAATAATTATAAAGAATATGGCAAAGCTTTTACCGGAAATAAAAAATAAATGCAGTTTTTAGAAGAAAGTTTAAATTTCATAAAGTGTATTAAAGTTGTCGACAA
The DNA here is from genome assembly GCF_001594065.2 of Cyphomyrmex costatus. Classification (NCBI taxonomy): domain Eukaryota; kingdom Metazoa; phylum Arthropoda; class Insecta; order Hymenoptera; family Formicidae; genus Cyphomyrmex; species Cyphomyrmex costatus. The sequence continues at coordinate 21,726 of NW_017275223.1, forward strand.
AAATAATAATAATCGATATGTAAAAGTAAAATGCTTTAATTGCTATCAAATAACAATATCAATAGCATTATTCAGCTCTGGACAATATTAAATAATTATGATTTTCAATATCTAAAAACACGTAGATTAAATCAAGATTGCATTGACAATTTCTTTGGATCTGTTCGACAACAAGGTGGTAATTGCTCTAATCACCCCGATATTTATACAATTTACACGTGCTTTTAAAAAACTATTTAGTACGAAATTTTTAGAACATTCGGAAACTCAAAATTGTGCTCCTGATAATGATAATATATTAAATATTATTAGAATGTCTAATAATAAAGAGTCCATAACTTCGGAATTGGCTCCATGTTCGACCTATAAAGTTTTAAAAATTCGGACTCACGATTATCAAACAATGACTTTGCCAGAAGAGAATGCATTTAAGTATGTATGGCTACTTAATTAAAAAGTGTTTGGTAATACATTCATGTGATATATGTACAAAATATGTAAATGAAAATAAGGCTGTATTAGATGAAACTACATTATTATATTGTTCTTTTCGAGCTCGTGAAAATGAAGAAAATTTGTTCGGAAATTTTCATATACCTAGTAATGACTTTTATAGTTATATTCGAAAATTAGAAGAAATATTTGTTAAAAATTTTGAAAAGAATTGTTTTCAGAAAAATATTGGTGGTTACTTATTTCAGTTGGTACAAAATATAACTTTTGAATTACCATGTTCATATTTCCCAACTACTTATTTAATAAAATTGTATCTTCGTATACGTATCTATTATGCAATAAAACAGCATAATAAATCTTGTAAAAAAATATTTTAAAAAATAGGAAATTGTTAAATATTTTACATTTATAAATTTTAATTTTATTTTATTATTCTTTATATTTATACAGTCTTCTTTTTATAATATTTGTATTATATCTTTCTTATACAATTTTATTAATTTTAATATTTTTGGTTCTGTTGATTTATATTTAGGTTATTATATATGCTTTTCATTGACTGTGTGTCATTCTTAATGTCAATATATTCATTTTATAATTTAATATTTTATTATATAATCATGTAGTGAGTTAATTATAATTTTATTATTTTACTTTTTTATTCTTAATAATTTATTTTATTCTTATATAATTTATTTTATTGTATAATTTATATTATTTTTGTATATATTTTATTCTTATATATAACAAGGGCTATGTATTATATATAATTTTCTCAATTGCCTCATTACGTTTATGTGCATTAATTAACAATTCATGTGTGCAATAATTGATACCTGTGATATACTATAATTGTATATTAATGTATATATCTGTTTTTAATATACTAATGCATGATATACTAATTGTATATGTGTTTTTATATGCATGTATAAATATTATGTGTTATATGAAGTATAATTAATTAATTTTTTAATTAATTTTTGTATTTTAACATGTTTCAAGAGCGAGTAATAAGGACCACACAAACTTGGACAAGAATGGAGCACTTCTTTTAATATTATTTTGTTAATTATATTTTATGTATGAAAGTTTTTCTTGTATTTTTATTAAGTTTTTCTTTCTTTGATTTATATCGAGGTGGATCGAGTAGCTGACAAGGGGACCCTCAGGGGAGGTGTTTTTTAAAAAAATTAATACTTCGCCAAAATGTTGTACATGGCGCACCATTATGTGTGGCAAAGCAGCACGATGCACTTCTCAAGCGTTTTCGAGAAAAACGCGTTAGAAATTTTCCGTATAATGCACTCTCAATGGTAGCGCGCTAGGGTACAATTTCACTTTAACCGTGTTTAAGTCCCTGAATCTATTTTCTTTTGCATTTTTTTACTTTCTACAGTATATTATGTTATAAAAAATATAACAGATATATAGATATAACAGATATATAAAAGATATAATATAACAGATATATAGATTTTTATTCTGCAAAATTAAATATTACTTTTTCTTATTGTTAATTTCTATAAACTTTTACAAATTATTACACATTTTATATTTTTTCATTATTATATTATATTATATAAGTTGTTACAATAAATCGCTCTACTTATAATAAAAACCAATTAAATGTTATAAATATTTAATACGTGTAAAAAACGTTTTGCTCTTAAATTAAAAATTTAATAATAATAATAATAATAATTTAATAATTTTTTAAATTTTTTATAACATAATATACTGTAGGAAGTAAAGAAATGCAAAAGAAAATAGATTCAGGGACTTCGTTCCTGGTACACTTCGTTTTGGTACACACAAACGGTACACTAGTGCGAATTGGGATTTTATGATTTCATTCTCTAATCGCATCATGAAAAATGCATTAAAAAATTTTTGTGTATGTACATGTTAGGGGTAAAATTTCCCGTCAAATCGATTGGAATTATTGAAATTAAGATTACAGGTTTACAAATTACAAAAAAATTGTTATTAAAAAAAGGACTTTTTAAAAATGATCGTTTGGTGGAAAATTCGCTGGTGCAAATTCGCACTAGAGTACCGTTTGAAGGTTAAACACGGTTAAAGTGAAATTGTACCCTAGCGCGCTACCATTGAGAGTGCATTATACGGAAAACTTCTAACGCGTTTTTCTCGAAAACGCTTGAGAAGTGCATCGTGCTGCTTTGCCACACATAATGATGTGCCATGTACAACATTTTGGCGAAGTATTAATTTTTTTAAAAAACACCTCCCCTGAGGGTCCCCTTGTCAGATAAAAATCAATGAAAGAACTATAAAAATGAATCTTTTATTTTCTTCTCTTTCTTTGCTTTGTATTGAGGTGAATCGAGTAGCTGAAATACAGATCAGAAAAAGAGATAGAAGGAAAGAAGATTATGATAAATATAGTTATGTATTATTATAAAAATAAAATATTATTTTAGTTTTTTTAAAAATGAGTGTCATTATTCTACATATTTATTTAAAAAAACGAAAACCATTTATTTTACATTTTAATATTCCTTATAAAACTATTTTTGTATACATATAGGCATACATGTGTAATATTATTTTATAATATATTGTGACGTGACGTTTTTCGTCCGTCACTTTTACGACAACTACGACGACCGGATCCTGCCCTCTCCCGGCTCAGGGGAGGGCGAGCGTATTTGCGTGCGGGCGCTGTTGAGCGCCGTAAAATTTTCGGGGAATTATTGTATTTATTTTGTTTATTTTTTTTTGTAAGATTGTCTTGCGAATCATTTTGAGTAACGATAGACGTGCGGATCGCCGGCTATAGATTGGAATTGTATGGAGCTGTCTCACCCGATTACTGACGAGGAGGAACCGAGGAGAGAAGACTGTGGAAGACGAGCCCGAGACTCTCGGAGGCAGGAAAACGCAGGTCGTATAATTACTGTCATTCTTTGTGAGCGTTCTATATTTGCGCCCTCCCCATGCCGATCACTTTTGCAGAGACCAGCGAGAGCAGACGATGGGAGGATACGAGATGGGAGAAGAATCTCCCGAAATTTAGATCCCAGGGGCCCGCGAGGGCGAAAGCGGCAACCAAGGAAAAACGGCGATGGCACATGGCGGCTCAGGCCCCCGGACACGCTAAAATCAGGCTAGTTACCCGAAGGAACAGAGGCCGAGAACAGAAGCGGGCGGCTATGCGACAAACTCAGATTTCGCGCCGAGCCGTACGAAGCCACGAGGTTGCCGCGAGCCCACGCGATTCGCGGGGCCGCGCGAAGTGATTAGCGGCCAATAGGACGCGAGGATGACAGGACTTAATATCACGGCGCGGCCTGCGTGCTCCCTGCCGAAACGAAGGACCTCACTTGCGTGGCGACCTCGAGTTTAGCGGTTGCGTTGAGAGGAAAATTGTAAGAGAGGGTAGAATCTGCGTCGTGAAGCCAGGGATACCGCGAGACATAGAGGCTACTGCAGGGACCGAGGAAACTCCAGGAAGTTCCGGAAGGATCGGTGAGACAAGCGTCGCTAATTGTGAGGCCGTTGATCCGCGGCGTCGCGATTTCGAGGAGGAGCACGTGCCGGGAGCATACCGGTCACGTATCGGCCATACCAGAGGCTACCGCGAACAACGATTATAGGATATCGCGTGCTGCTCACTCGAATCGCTTGTAGAATTATCGGGAGATTTCGCATAACGCTCGCCGTCTTCGCGTCGCCACCAGGTCCTCGCGCGTTGTTTTTCGTAAGGTTGTAATGGTCCGTGCTATTGTCTCTCGATAGGACGAACCGTGTCGTCGAGCCATTTTCTTGTACTTATTCGAAGGAGAACTTTTGTTTACTAACTTTTCTGTTGACTATCGCGCGTATGAGGCTCGACGAAGCCCGCAACCGGTTATCGTATCCCGCGCATATTTCATGTAATTTGATATTGGATTTGTAAGAGTAATGAAATGCCAAATTGTATGCCGCACTTAGATTAGTCATGAAATACATGTTAAGCCCGTCTTTTATTAATTTCGAAGTGTCGTTATTGCGTCCTCTCTCTCTCGTTCCCGAACCTTCTTCCCCACTCACGCGACCCGCTCCCCGCTACCACTGTAGTGGCTGAGCTTGTCGGTTATCGCCGTCGCTATTAGAGAAAATTTCAGAAAATTGGATAGTAACGATAGAAATATTTCGAGTATTCCAGCTTTGGGAGGAGCGTAATCGAGTAGAGATTTTGAGCCCTCGGACCTCTTTGATGAGAATTAATCACGTATCGAGGAGTGGCACGCTCTCTCGTGCCTGGCGCCCAATTTTGAGAATAATTGCGAATAATTGGGGAGACAAGAAAGCGACGAAGTTTGCCCGTCACTCGCGAGTACGGTCACAAAATTGTGGCGCCCAACGTGTAATTTTGTGAAATATTTCTATCGTTACTATCCAATTTTCTGAAATTTTCTCTAATAGCGACGGCGATAACCGACAAGCTCAGCCACTACAGTGGTAGCGGGGAGCGGGTCGCGTGAGTGGGGAAGAAGGTTCGGGAACGAGAGAGAGAGGACGCAATAACGACACTTCGAAATTAATAAAAGACGGGCTTAACATGTATTTCATGACTAATCTAAGTGCGGCATACAATTTGGCATTTCATTACTCTTACAAATCCAATATCAAATTACATGAAATATGCGCGGGATACGATAACCGGTTGCGGGCTTCGTCGAGCCTCATACGCGCGATAGTCAACAGAAAAGTTAGTAAACAAAAGTTCTCCTTCGAATAAGTACAAGAAAATGGCTCGACGACACGGTTCGTCCTATCGAGAGACAATAGCACGGACCATTACAACCTTACGAAAAACAACGCGCGAGGACCTGGTGGCGACGCGAAGACGGCGAGCGTTATGCGAAATCTCCCGATAATTCTACAAGCGATTCGAGTGAGCAGCACGCGATATCCTATAATCGTTGTTCGCGGTAGCCTCTGGTATGGCCGATACGTGACCGGTATGCTCCCGGCACGTGCTCCTCCTCGAAATCGCGACGCCGCGGATCAACGGCCTCACAATTAGCGACGCTTGTCTCACCGATCCTTCCGGAACTTCCTGGAGTTTCCTCGGTCCCTGCAGTAGCCTCTATGTCTCGCGGTATCCCTGGCTTCACGACGCAGATTCTACCCTCTCTTACAATTTTCCTCTCAACGCAACCGCTAAACTCGAGGTCGCCACGCAAGTGAGGTCCTTCGTTTCGGCAGGGAGCACGCAGGCCGCGCCGTGATATTAAGTCCTGTCATCCTCGCGTCCTATTGGCCGCTAATCACTTCGCGCGGCCCCGCGAATCGCGTGGGCTCGCGGCAACCTCGTGGCTTCGTACGGCTCGGCGCGAAATCTGAGTTTGTCGCATAGCCGCCCGCTTCTGTTCTCGGCCTCTGTTCCTTCGGGTAACTAGCCTGATTTTAGCGTGTCCGGGGGCCTGAGCCGCCATGTGCCATCGCCGTTTTCCCCTGGGTTGCCGCTTTCGCCCTCGCGGGCCCCTGGGATCTAAATTTCGGGAGATTATTCTCCCATCTCGTATCCTCCCATCGTCTGCTCTCGCTGGTCTCTGCAAAAGTGATCGGCATGGGGAGGGCGCAAATATAGAACGCTCACAAAGAATGACAGTAATTATACGACCTGCGTTTTCCTGCCTCCGAGAGTCTCGGGCTCGTCTTCCACAGTCTTCTCTCCTCGGTTCCTCCTCGTCAGTAATCGGGTGAGACAGCTCCATACAATTCCAATCTATAGCCGGCGATCCGCACGTCTATCGTTACTCAAAATGATTCGCAAGACAATCTTACAAAAAAAAATAAACAAAATAAATACAATAATTCCCCGAAAATTTTACGGCGCTCAACAGCGCCCGCACGCAAATACGCTCGCCCTCCCCTGAGCCGGGAGAGGGCAGGATCCGGTCGTCGTAGTTGTCGTAAAAGTGACGGACGAAAAACGTCACGTCACAATATATAATATTGAAAAAGCTTTGTTTTCTAAATTATTGTTATATTAAGGTTAAAATTTCTTTTATCTCATTTTTAGTTGATTATTTTTATTTTAGATGTATAAAAATTATTATCTCATTTTTAATTTAATAAAATTATTATTAGATACTTTTTATAATTATAATCATTATAGAAATTGTTTTCTTAACCTTTAGAGGGCCGGAATTTTAAGACGGAAATTCACCTTAAAAAATTGGGACAAATAGTTATTTTTGTGACTAGGGAGTAAAAGTGGTTTTTACACCCGGAGGGTGTTCGACGGCACGAGGGCTGGCGAAGCCAGCCCGAGTGTACGGTCGAACACACGCGGGTGTGAAAACCTTACTCCCAAGTCGCAAACAAAATTTTTCGTACTAGGGAGCTGTGAAGGTGGGGAATGAGGTTCATGGATTGTTTTGCTGAGTGGGGAGTAATTGGGTGTTATTTATTTACAATTCTCCGGGGTGTAAAATCGCATTTTACGCGCCCTAGTACGAAAAGGTATCTTATAACATTGATTGAACGTAGACAAAGTGTCGATAAGGGGGTGTGCCATTTTAGTGGCTTTCCGGTCCCGTACGGAACAGCCAATGTTAAAAATTTCAAGTTCGAAAAAAATTGTTTTTTTTGGTCTATTTTTGTTTTTTCATTATATGTATAATTGTTACATAAGATAATTTACACATAAAATAAAGTATCTTTTATAATTTCACAGGGTTGTTATTCAAATTCAAAGAGTTGCTTTAGGGGTAATTCACCCCTTTAGCCACGAAATTCAATTTTTACGTATTTGAAACTGCAAATCTGTGTTTTCGGCGTATTTTCTAGCACTGAATTCAAATCTGATATCAAAAGCAATGTAAATTCAAAATGCAACCCCTATAATGGTGTTGTTTTAGGGGTGATTCACCCCTTTAGCCACGAAATTCAATTTTTATGTATTTGAAAGTGCAATTATACTTTTTCGATGCATTTTTCGACACCGAGTTGAAACCTGATAAAAAAATACCGTCAAGGGGTAAAAAGGGATAAGAAGGGTTGAAAAAGGATAATACGGGATCAATTTATATTCAATTGCATCAAGTAGTGAGAATCGAAACCATTTATAATAATATTGATTTGTAATTATAGCCTTATGCAAATAAAACAAAGCACTATTTTTACAAAGATATACTAGTACATTCAAGAGATACGGGGTAGCTAAAAAGGGGTTGGGAAGGATAAATTTGACTTAAATGACATTAAAAAGTGGTAATAATGTTGAAATAATTGATATTTTAATCTAAAAATAAAAATTAAAGAAGTTTTTTTGGTGAGCCAAAATAATGGTTTTCCGGCCCTCTAAAGGTTAAACGTAATCTATATAACAGTAAATTTTACCTTTTATTGTTTATATTAATATTTTAAATTTGCGGAACACATAATGCTTGTGTTTTTCTGTTGAATTGTTTACGTTTTAGCTAAAAATCTGCGCTAATTTTCTGTGGTACAATTCTAATAATTCTCAAAAACGCAAGCAATCTACAGGAAAACAAGCATCGTGTGCCGATCTTTAATTAAAATATTTTTACAGTATATTTATACAATATTTATGTAATTTTATATATTCTTATTTTTGTTTTCTTTTTTTTGCAATGCAATTACAATTATAAATCTATTTTTTTTAGTTTTTTTATATTTAAATTAATTTTCTGTACATACAAATGAGCTAGAGCAGCTAGAAAGAAAGAGAGAAAGAGGAAACTAAAGAACAAGTGAGATAAAAGTTTAGATGGCGTTACTGGGGAACTGACCCTTTTCGCACATGCGCACTCAATTTTTACCAACATTGACATCAAAGGTGCCGACAGAGAGTTGCCATACTGTATATACTGTGCCACTGCGCAGGAATTGGAGTGGTAGGGGAGTTTAAATGACGTCATCATCTCGGCTGTTTCAGGAGCGGTTCGTGTAGGTTCGGCTCCTTGAAACAGGGCCGCTATTTATCCAGTCTAACAGCTGATGCATCATTTTCGATAGCGTTGTCGTACATACATCAGTAACAAGAAGAATTATCGAACATGAGCTGTGCAGTAAAAGAATGTAAGAATTATAACCAGAAAACGAGAAATATGCCAGGAAGAAAAGTTCAATATTTCTCTTACCCAAAGAATAATGCAATGGCTTTGAAGTGACTGGAAGTTTGCAGGAAACAAGACCTCTTCGTTGCCAGTACATTCCCGTTTTTTTTGTTTTTTTCTTATATTTTTTTTATTGAAGCCATAAGTTAGTCTTATTTCTGACTACCTACTTAAATTTCTCTCGTTTTGATGACGTCTACTTGGAAACAATTCTTATTGGTCACTTTTTTGTCACGTGATTTCTAGATGCGCAATAACATACCCTTATACTTATATCATAAATATCTCCTAAAATAGTGATCGAACAAAAAAATGTTTCCCACAGAAGTTATTTGTTTTTTTACGTAGAATAAAATCCGAGAGTTTCTTTGAATCTCTTTTGTGTAAATAAAACGAACGAAACTGAGTCGAAAAGTTCTTTATCATTTTGCAAATTTTGTATAATGGTTAACGAGATATTAATTTTTAAAGATAGCCGTATATTTTGGTCTTCAATAATTTTTTTCTCAAATACTATCAACTTCACAGAAAAATAGCGAGAAATAAAAATTGTTTATTTTCTTCTCATAAAATTCTGAACATTTTTCCAGAACTTTTCCAGAAATTTTGAATACTGTATTTTTTATGTTGGTAAAAATAGTTGTCAATAAGAAAATGCAGTATTAAAAAATTAACAAAAAATTCTAAAAAATTTTTAGAGTTCTATGAAAAGAAGATACACAATTTTTGTCTCTTACAGTTTTTTTGTAAAATTGATAACATTTGAGAAAAAAATTAATCATAAAAATGAAAAGTTCAAACAATGTTCAAAAAAGGATACTCAAAAATTTAAACCTTTTTTTTATCTAATAATAATATATTACCATGAGAAGTAACTGATATATTATTAATAAAGATGCCAGTACAAAGTTTCGAATCGCCTCCACCTTCCGCGTCCCCATCACCACACTGCGCGCAAATACCGCACGACTCTCGAATGACATTTGATATGCGCACGGTGAGGTGAGGTGAGGGGGATAGCGGAAGGCAGAGGCGATTCAAAAATCGGCCGAAAGTTGCATACACTTTATGTATGTTCACTTTGTACTGGCACCTTTATTAATAATATCAGTTACTTTTCATAGTAATATATCATATTAGATAAAAAAAAGGTTTAAATTTTTGAGTATCCTTTTTTGAACATGGCTTGAACTTTTCATTTTTACGATATGATTTTTTCGGATATCACTTGGTTTTTAGAGTACAAATAAATTACAAATATATCAAAAAATGATTTGAAAATATTATATAACGAAAGAGAGCGAAATACGGTTAAAGAGAGGAGTGGTGGGGGTGGGTGATGGGGGAGGGAGAGGGTGAGGAGGGGTGAGTGAATGGTAAGAGGGGAAATTAGAAAGTTTTAATACGGCCTCGAATACGAACAGAGAAGAAGAAGAAGAAGGAAGAGGAGACGTTTCCTAATTTTTCATTAAAATTATCACTTTTGATAATTGTATTTCCAGAACGCTTGACCGATTTAAAATTTTTTTGGCTCAAATTACTCGTGGCGATGCCTTTCAGGACATATAACGTTCAATTCAAAATTTTTTATATTTCAATAGTTGTGCACCCTCGAAAAATGGATTTTGGTGGCTTGAGATAAGAGACTTGTAGTGTCTTTCAGTTTTTGAACATGGCCGGAGACACTACCGCGCGTCTCCTGATAAAAGACCAATATTCAGCTATCTTTAAAAATTAATATCTCGTTAATTAACCATTACGAAATGCAAAGTGGTAGAGGACTTTTCGACTCAGGTTCGCTCTATCTACACAAAAGCGATTAGAAAGAACTCTTGAGACACTCTGTATATGTATATATAAAATCGTTACTTTATCACTAGTTTTTATTATCGACAATTAATCAATATAACTTGGTATTAAAAGACTTACCGCTCCGTAAATTGTAATAAAAAAAGCCATAGATATCAGCCAAATAGATATAATAACGAGAATAATATTTTTTTGACTGCATATATAGCGGAGAATCATGGGATTTCTTATGGCCAGGTATCTATCAATGCTCATAGCCATAATAGTGTATATTGAAGCAGTAACGCCTACACCTGTTGTATGCACGAATGATTACGCAATTAAAAAAATTTATAAATGTATTAAAAACTATATGTATACATACAGGGCTGGGTAAAATGCCTTTCGAATTCCATTTAAAATACCAAATATAAAATACTTTTAAAAAGAGTATTTAAAATACAAAATGTAAAATAGATTCTTTTAATCCATTTTAAATATAAAATAGATAAATGGGAATTTTAAATGGTTTTCAAATGCAAAATGGTCTTACTTGGTATACATATTTTTAAGTATTTTATGTTGGAAATTACTTTGCATAATGCTGGAACATCCATTTTTTTAATAAAAATCGATATTTATGGATTTGTAATTAATATCTATTTTATATTACAGTTTAATTCACAATTTATTGGGATAATTATAAAAAATTAAAGAAAATACAAGAAGAAGGAAGTCAATAACAGTCAAAGCTGGATCATAATGCTTATTATAATTATGTGTGAATTTTGTATACTGCGTATGTAGTCCCCCCATATAAATCGCGACGCTGATAGTTTTTCAGCATTGACGCGCGCATACATACTTACTACCGCAGTAATATCATGAATTTTAATTGATTAACAATTTTTGATGCTCATAGCATCATGGATCTTAATAGAGTTTTGAATGACATATTAAAATCTGAAAAGGATAATTTTTAATTTTCGTATTTAAAATTCTGTAATTCTTATGTATTGCGAAAAATATTAATAATTTTGGTGTTTCGTCCAGGTTTCCACTATTGGACTCATCAGTAAGGTATTGTAGTGGAAACCTACCTTAGACGCCTGTGTAAATTATTAAATCGAGATTCTATATATAGAGATATACGCGTATCTCAGTATTTGCAAGAAATTTTTACGAATATCGATAGACCTCTGATGGGGGAGGGGATCGACGTAGTAATATTCTTCGCAATATTTATCTAAAGTAGGAATAACGTCTTTTTCAGGATCGACGTGTATTAACAAATATTAAAATCTTTTTAAGACTGTATAATGATAAATAATATTTATATGGGAGTACTACATACGCAGTATACAAAATTCACACATAATTATAATAAGCATTGTGATCCAGCTTTGACTGTTATTAACTTCCTTCTTCTTATTGTTGTTTATCATTGTACAGTCCTAAAAAGATTTTAATATTTGTTTAAAAAAATACATTTTACAGTAATACAGTTTTATTTAATTTAATAAACGCACTATTTGCTTTGAGTAACAATTGTTTTTTAAATGTATCAGACAACATCGTCATAGAAGAAATTGTGTTCTCACCAATCACGATACTTGATTCTTCTTAAGGGAAAATTTATGAATACATAAAAAAACCATTTACCTATTTTATAAATGGTTAAATGATAGACATGATTCCATTTCAAATGTAAAATGAAAATGGTTTTCTAAAAAACTATTCAAAATGGAAAATGCAAAATGCCATTTCCATTTTAAATATGTATTTAAAATGGAACTATTTTAAATATTACCCAGCCCTGTATACATATATATATAATATATACACACATTACTTTATTTTTCTCTCTCTCTCTTACACACGCACGCACGCATGCACGTACTTCTCCTCAAATCGGAAAATTTATGTTTACAATGTTTTTTTATTCTAAGAAAGTGCAGAAAATATACACAAGTACAGTAAATGACTAAAAAATCAACAATATTATTTATAGAATAAGATAAAATAAAAAAGATATACAGGGTGTACAAAAAGTCCCGGACCCCTTAAATATATTAAAAAGTAATCATTTTTGAGAAAAATGTTTTATACAAAAGATGTAGGGTTGAAAATGATCTATTGACTGACCTTATCAATTTGACCTTGGATGATGCCATCAAGATCAAGTCAAGGTCAAATCGATTTTTTTAAACAGAACACCCTATTTTTGATTCTAGTATCTAATAGCTGAGGTCGGGAGCTTTCCAAAACACTATAATAAAGCCTCTTTTTAATCAGTACTTTTCAAGTTATGAAAGTTGAAAGTTACGGAATTGCCGATATTAGCATTATCTAGAGTCTTAGATATCAGAGAAGCGCAACCGGCTTAAGTCAGTATCGCAAAATTACTAAAAACAGTATTAAAAATGGCGTCGTTTGCAGACGAACTATGAAATCCACCAATCGTCTATTAGTCAGCCATTTTTAATACCAATAAATGAATGTCATGATTGGCTGACAGTCATCAGCCAATCAGGACGCGAAACATCGGTTGCGCTTCTCTGATATCTAGGACTCTAGCATTACCTAAGGTACTATCGAGGTGCGTATGTACTTCATTCAATCGCGTGCCGAAAATTTTTCAGACTTAGCGGCATATAAATTCACACATTATAATAAGCATTGTGATCTAGCTTTGACCGTTAATGGCATTGCTTCGTTACTTCCTTTCTTCTTATTGTTTATCAATTGTACGGTAGTAAAAAGATTCTTATATTTGTTTAAATACACGTCGCCTAAAAATAGACGTTATTACTACTTTAGATAAATGATTGCGAAGAATATTATTACGTCGACTCGCCATCAGAGGTCTATGGATATTCGCAAAGTTTCTCGTAAGTGCTGAAATACGCGTATATCTGTTTATATAGAATCTCGATTAACAACTTACACAGGCGTCTAAGGTAGGCTCCCTCTACATTACCTTACTGATGAGTCCAGTAGTGGAAGCCGGGACGGAACGCCAACTTGTGATATTCTTCGCAATCTTATTTTTCACAGATAGATTTATTATTGCTTTAAGGCTCCTGAATACTCAGCCAAGAACTCCGTGTTGATGGGTAGCGACACCGAATCAGTCAGTGGCTAGCAAAACTGGTAGTACGCTACTGGTTATACACACAATTGCAAGCTCATGTCCGTGTGCTCATTTTCGGGTAGAAGGGGAGCGCACAGACATGGGTTCATGCTTGTGTGTGTGTATAGCGCCTCGCCATGGTAAAAGTCTGAACTAATAGGCGTGAAAAAGTGATGTTTTGACGACAAATTTTTTCTTGCGTGCCATTTTGTCAATATTTGCTTATTTGTGAAAATGTGACTTCCCTCGTACTCGTGAAAGTCCTAAAAATTGGCGGAAACTGCAGTTATCGTGAAATTTTATACGTAAAAGCGTATATTTCACTCGTTTCATCAGCTGT
>NW_017275223.1:35942-46094 GCF_001594065.2 Cyphomyrmex costatus
GTCGTAAAAAGATTCTTATATATGTATTATTATATATATATATGTATACTGAATTATTCACAGACAGAAATTTATTTATATTTAATATTAGATTTATATTGTATTTAAAATACTCATTTATCTTAAACATCAGTACATATAAAAAATCAATCGTCCTTCGGCACCTTTTGCCATAATCCAATTGAGCTGAAATTTTCCAGAGATTATTTTTTTATAAAACGTAATCATTCTTAATCATGAGACTAAAAAAATTCCGTGTTCGAAAAATAAGGACCATCCTAATATATATATGTGTATATAAGTACAATAGACTGGATGATTAATTATTAAGAGCTTTGTAAAAATTCTTACTTTGCAGATAAGAAGTTAATTTGCACAGAAATTCACTGTGATTCCATGACATCGATATTTCCTGGCTAATCGTCATCGGCATGCATATTGTAACAACCAATAAATCAGCCACGGACAGATTAATCACAAAATAATTCGTAACGCTGTAAAAAATTGTATCTTTAATTTTACACATATAAACAAAGTTTTTTTGCGATTTATTTATGTATGTATATAATTTTAAATATATTAATACTCGTAAAATCTGAAGTTCAATTATATTTTCTATTAATAAAAAATTATTTTTTATTTTACGATCATATTCTTGATTTGTTAATTCAATGAATATTTTATGCTGATGAAAGAGATGTTTAAGTCAATTATAGTAAATTAACTTTAGTTTACAATATTGATAAGTGTATTTTTTTTACAAATAAAAGTGAAGTTTGTAGAATACTAGATTTTAGAAGGTGATAAAAATTCAACAAGAGAAGGTTTCTTGAAAGGATCATAGCAGCGTATAATATTTCTATTTTGGCTAGTACGATGGTGTAATGCTTTGTAATTATATATTTTTATTTTCAGAAGTCTATTAAATTATTTTTAATAATAACCAAATCGTATATTTATATATATATTTTGTGTCTTATATATTAAAAGCTTTTTACTTGACATAATTTAATCAATAATCGCAAGTTAGGGGGGAGTGGGAGTAATACATATCCCATAAAAAAAACTTTTTTTAAAAAAAGAAAAAAACATACGCCAAGTGCATATAAAAGATACTGAACTTCTTGATCAAAAACAGATATGAGATAAATATAATTGACCAAGTGTATTCTTCATTACGCCAGTCACATAAGACAGACCGAAAGTGACTATAATTGTCAACTGGATTATAGTGAAGAAAAAACTTGGCGTGCCCGGGTCGCATTAATTGTAAACAGTATTCAGTGAAAACATTATTTCAACATAGTATTTGCATTATAAATTAAAATATAAAAATAACAGACATATGTATACAGATATATACGTATAATATATACGTATAATATACACGTATAATATAGTGATATAATTAGTATCATCATTCACTATATAGTGATATAATTTGTGGGACATGAAAATATATTCACAACTAAGTATTATAATATGTTCAGTAAGCAATTATTAACATCTTTTCTTTGTTGAATTGTTTTCGCATATATTGTGTATACTGCAGAATATTGCGATAGAACCAAGGTTCTAGAATATTGCGTTTTAATGCGACCCGGGCACGCCAAGTTTTTTCTTCACTATAATCCAGTTGACAATTATAGTCACTTTCGGTCTGTCTTATGTGACTGGCGTAATGAAGAATACACTTGGTCAATTATATTTATCTCATATCTGTTTTTGATCAAGAAGTTCAGTATCTTTTATATGCACTTGGCGTATGTTTTTTTCTTTTTTTAAAAAAAGGTTTTTTTATGGGATTTCACTGCTTTTTGTTAATTATGAAAACGTGATAATAATGTAGGAAATTTAAATCCTCTAAAAATAAATACAGATTCTGTTTCTAAAATAGTTATTTTGTAAATTTCTATTTATTTAATATTAAAGATGTACTCGTATTGTATTTATTGACACTTAATTATACTTAAGTTTATTTGTACTTAATTTAGATTTGTTCTAAGAAAAATATATACGCGCTCTTTGCATTTCGTGGCCACTTACATACTTCAACTTTTAAATCATTTATGGATGTCCATTTTGTACCTTTAGCTCGCAATAAATTTGTGTAATGTCCTTCGTCTATATTTTTACCATGATGAAGAATCGCACTATTAACTTTATAAATATTATCACCGATACAAATTTTTGACGAAGGTATGGATTTAATATTAAGATTTGTAATCTTTATAACTTCTTCATTATTAACTTTAAATAATAATAATTGAATAATAAGTACACGTTTGGTCGTTGTTATACTAGTCTTTTCAAGTAAAGCAGTTGAATTACAATTACATGTATGTGTCACACGTACGATTGAAAAATACATGTATGTGTCACACGTACGTCTGAACATAACTGAAACGTATCCTTTTCGGGACTCGGTCTCTAGACCTCGATATCGGCTGCACCAATTTTATTCGGACTGGTCGCAATCGAAAGATACCGATGACATTATATAATAAAAGTGTTTTTAGATTTTTGATTGTGCTTTTAAATTCTGAGTAATTTTAATCTAAAGTTTGAAGATGCGAAAACTCGAGATAAAGCTAGTGGTAGCGTCGTGAATTTGACATCGACATGAACATATACACGCATCAAGTATCATGTCATCATGTCAAACGGTTATATTTTTATTTTATGCACTTGGCGTCGCGACGCTACCGCGTCGCTTGATATTACTATGGATAAATATTGCGAAGAATATTACTAAGTCGACCCGCCATCAGAGGTCTATCGATATTCGCAAATTCTCGCAAGTGCTTTAATACGCGTATATCTCTTTATATAGAATCTCGATTGAATAACTCTCTGCAGGCGTATAAGGTAGGCTTCCACTACAATGCCTTACTGTTGAGTCCAGTAGTGGAAGCTGGGACAAAACTTAATTAAGTAATATTCTTCGCAATATATTAAAAGTTAATTTCTTCGTTTACCGATGATGGTCAGATTAAAGGCCGAATCGTTTACTAATAATAAAAATTTCGGTTTAAAATATTCTACGAAATACATTATATTTTCACAAATTCCATCCAGCGTCGTATATGCTCTTTTCTAATTCCTTTGTTAATCAATAATGTTTTAAACGTAACACAATACTTGTTTGGTAGAAACATTAATCTTCATCAAGATGGCTCTAATTCCGATTGTGGAGAAGATTATATTGCTCTAATGAAAAATATATTCTGGTGCAGTACTCGTAACTGCTCAGGTATTTTACGAAGCATATATCCGTCGCTTATTTCCGGATATATGCGCAGCATATTATGCAAATAAACTATCCGCAATGTGTTCATAATGGACAAACGTATGTAACAGCTGCAGCTGCTGTCAGTACTAGCTCTTCGATTATTTTTCAACCAGAAATTTGTGCTTTCACACGAAGTGCTACTGAAATCACGTAAAATCACAATGAGCCATCGGAGAAACCATTTTGTTGTTATTTGCTCCCTAATTTTATTATATTTAATAAATAAATACGACTATGGTCGCTGTATTATTTATGTTTGTTAAGCTAGCATCCCACCACAAAAAATCAAAACAGTACCTATGCCAGAATTAAGTGCTATTTATATGTACTAATTATGTGCTCTAATGCTAATTTTTGTGCTCGAACGGTTTAGTAGAAAATCGCGATTAAAGGGGGAGGGGTGCTGGATTAATGTTAAGTTAGCATCTTCTTTATTAAATCATATACAAAATCAAAAAATTAATACAGTAAAATTATGTGCTTTTTATGTGCTTTCAATATCATACATCAAAATTATTTTAACAGTAACGGTTTAAGAGATACACGTATATATCAATAAATGTCGATACATACATATTATAACAACGATGCAGAAGTAAAGTGCCAGTTAAAATGCAGATAGCGAATTGGTTTTAGGCTCAAATTGTTCCTCCATTTATGTGCATTCAAAATATGCATAACAAGATTTTAGCTCACGCCCTTGAACCGGAAAATTATCCCCAAAGTGAATACCCACCATTTTCTTACAAGAGTGAAATGTCAATTAAAATGCATGTATACATATTTGTAACAAAGATTAAATCAATATTTTTACAAAATTCATTAAGTTTTAGCGACCTTCGAACTGCAAAATAAATATACTTTTTGAAATGTTTGTAGCAACACTATTTTTTTCATTAAAGTATAATATATTGAGAGTACAATTCCGTCGGATTTTTTCCATTAGCTAAAAAATTAAATTTTTTATGAATTTTTTTGTGAAAAAAGGTCAAATTTTGCGAAAATTTTTTCTCCGATGTATTTCAGCATTAAAAAATGAAATAAATATAAACTATGCATTGGATTACATAAAAGGGACCTTAAACTAACCCCAGTTCAAATTTCAAGTCGATATATCAAATAGAAGCCGAATGGCAGCTCAATTTCCGCCTGGGATGCTGTGCATCCCATGTGACCGTAACGCTATTTTTACGAAGTGTGACCTCAACGGGTTAAAATATAAAAAAATTATTAGGTGTTCAAATTAGTTTAATCCATTTTCCAAAAGATATGATCGCCTCCAAAGACGCGTCATTTTTTCGAGATGGAATTCGAAAATTGCCTGAGAGGAAAAAAGTATATGTTCAAGCGTTATATGTCCTAAAAAGCGGCATCGCCTTTGAGCTAAAAAATTTAAAATCGGTCAAGCCGTTCTGAACAAGCAAGCAGTCGAAAAGTGATGATTTTATGAGAAATGAAGTAACGTCTCCTTCTTCTCCTTCTCCTTCTCTGTCCGCAGTCATATGCACCTCTCTCCTGTCTCACCTTCCACTCACACTTCCATCAACTTCGACCACGTACCCCCTCCCCTCTCCCTCCCTCCACCACCCACCCCAACACCCCTCTCTTTCGACGTATTTTACTTTCTTTCGTGATATAATATTTTTAAAACATTTTTTTATATATATTTGTGATATATTTGTACTCTAAAAAGTAAGTGGTATCCGAAAAAATAAAAGTGTTCAAAAAAATGTTCAAAAAAAGATCCTCAAAAATTTAAACCTTTTTATCTAATAATAATTAATATATTACCACGAAAAATAACTGATATATTATTAATTAAAAGTGCCAGTTCAAAGAACATACATAAAGTGTATGCAACTTTCGGTTGATTTTCGAATCGCCTCCGCCTTCCGTTCGACCATCGTGCCGATCGTACGGCATTTGATCTGCGCGTGGGCGATGAGGTAAGGGGGACAGCGGAAGGTGGAGGCGATTCGAAAATCAGCCGAAAGTTGCATATCTTATTATCACGAGATAAAATTCATAATTGACAAAAATAAAAGTAGTAATTGATATCAATACAAATGTCCAGTTGAAAAATATATCTGATTTTATTTTCATAAAATTTGTCTTTTCATTATTGTTATTTAATAATTATAAAGTATTTATTTTTTATCGATAAATTATTAAAATTAGGAATTAATTAATTATTAGGTATTAGTTAATGATTACTTTTATTAAATTTTCAATTATTTTCATTCAAAACCAATTCGCTGTCTGCATTTTAACTGCACTTTACTCTTGCATCGTTGTTATAATATATATCGAAATTTATTGATGTATACGTGTAACTCTTAAACCGTTACTGTTACAATAATTTTGATGTATGATATTGAAAGCACATAAAAAGCACATAATTTTACTAATTTATATGTAATAATTGTACTAATTTTTTGATTTTGTATATGATTTAATAAAGAAAGTGCTAACTTAACATTAATCCAGCACCCCCACCTTTAATTGCAATTTTCTGCTAAACCGTTCGTGCTCAAAAATTGGCATTAGAGCATATAATTGGCACATAAATAGCACTTAATTCTAGCATAGGTGCCGTTTTGATTTTTTTATGGGGAAGTGCTAGCTTAAACAGACATGTGTTATATTTCATATTGAAGATGTAAGTCTGGTCCTAACATATGTTAAAGGTTTATAGTATAGTCTGTTTATTGTACTTAATTGTACTGCATCTTGTTTCAAATTTTTTGTTTTATAAAAATCTGTCAAAAATTAAATAGTATAATATAATTTAATTAATAAAGATATAAAGTTTGAAAGATATGGATATTAATTTTACATATTGTTTTGCTTATTTTACAAACATCAGATATTAAATATGATATATATATAATTCGTAAATAATATTCTAAATTTAATTAAAACTTTTAATTAAAAACTTTGGATAGCTACTTACCTATTTAAATGATATTTGCAGATGACAATTATCACAAAAATATTAGCTATCATACCGACTAGTACAGTTGGTACATAGAGAATAATCAGCACGTAATCCTTATTGCTTCCATGAAAAGAATTGTAAAAATCCCATAGTATTTTGATCATAACGTCATTCTTCGATGACGAAGTTTTGTTCGCCATCCTTGATCTTCGTGCAATCTTATTATACGATTAGATCCTGAGTTAACCAAGGCCAGAAGTCTTGCATAAAAATATTAAAATAGAAAGTAACAACGGTAATACAATTGAAAACACAAAAAAGTCAAGTTTCTTTTGGCACGGGTCTCCGGATGACAAAACTCTGTTGTAATGACTTTTTTCGAGTACAAGCAAAAGTTTTCGATGTAATCTCTTGGTTTGCTACAACAGCAGTGATGTACACGCCGAGTTTTAGCAGTTACGCACAATATGGTCCAACTTCTTACAGTTCCAATATTATACGTCCGCAGAATCTTTTATTGGCATCAAGCTATACGAGAGGAAAGGGTTCGCTGTGGTAACACATGGAGTATCGAAGTCGCGGCATCGCATCAGTTTGAATCTTAGTCGGAGTAGACGCATGCATGAAATTGTTTAGTGATAGTTTTATTTTTCTTAGAGTCGATTGTTCTATTTTCAGATAAACTACGTGTAATTTATCTATTGAATACACAAAAGAGTGAAAAAATAAGAGTATAAGAGAGTAAGAAGATAAAATAATGAACTGAAGTTTATGAAAGATGGAACAACCGAGCCTTATTAGTCTTTTGTGTTGAATTTCCGATAATGACTATAGCCAATAATGCTCGTTTAATTATGAAGCTCGATGAGATATCTACTTAATATTCATTCATATTATACCTATTTGATTGCATTGATGTTTTCTTTTATTAATCTATAATTTACATTTGTTTTATTTATAATTTTTATTTACATTTTTAACGAACAGTATTATAAGATAATATTATAAAAAGAATGAATTATATAAAAGTTAAAAATGTAAACTTATATTTTTTATAACACGCACATACGCGCGCGCGCGTATATGCCATGACTATTATTTATTATAAATAAATTAACAGATTCAGATTTTTATTCTAAGTGTTTTTTTGTTTACAGATAACAAAACATAAACAAAATTTTATTTAAAATAATGTTTTCTAAGTCACATTATCTTGACATTTTCTAATTTATAAGATTTGTTTTCTAAAATTTCTTTAAAAAATTAATTTTTTACTACATATATGCTATAAAAAGTAGGAAATATTTCCTTTCCTCTATAATATATTATATAATATATTAAAAAGAATATATATAATTAAAAGAATCTATTCTATCTATTTTTATCAAGAGAAAAAATTGTTAAATTAAAGTAATAGATTTTTGTTGATTTTGTGATAAATCTTAAAATAGATTTTTCACCTCGTCATAAATTTTAAACACAGATGCACGCAGTGAGATTGCCGCATCAATTGTAAATTGATATGTAAACGATCTATATAGTTCAATGCCATGAATACTATTCAGATTAAAATCTCGAACATGTATAGACATAATACCTTACATAAGCGATAAACTTTACAAAATTCGTGAAGAAAAGCGTCAATAAAGATACAAAGAAACATTCTCGAATACAAATGCAAAAAACTTTTTCAACCAGCTATAGATATGATCGTCGATAAATCTGTTGCTCTTACTGTTTCCAAAACACACATTTGCTCAAAATTATACATTTTTTTACAAATATATTTAAAATTATGTTCTTTGTTATTAATTTAATTATAGCAACCGAGAGAGTATATTTGACGGAAATTAATTCCTTATCTACATACGTGTTGGTTATAAAAATATATACATATATAACATATGCAACAGTGACTGATCTACGGGGAGAGGGCCATGGGAGCCATGGTCCTCCCTTGGATTTTCTTTTTTTAAAAATATATATTTATAGTAAAAGATTATATATATTTAACAAATACTAAAATTTTTTTAAGATCGTACAATTGATAAACAATAATAAACAAGAAGAAGGAAGCACAAAGCAAAGCCAATAATGGTCAAAGCTGGATCACAATGCTTATTATAATTATGTGTGAATTTTATATACCGCGTATGTAGTTCCCCAGTAAAGCATTGTAATGGAAACCTACCTTAGACGCCTGTGTAGTTATTAAATCGAGATTCTATATAAAGAGATATACGCGTATATCTCAACACTTGCGAGAAATTTGCGATTTCAGGTCTCGTTCTCGACGATTGACTATGTAGGTAGTACCGTCTACTTGCCCTCGTGGCGCCACAAGCTTCAGAGTAACTAATTTTCTTTTCTTTCCCTTCCCCATCATGCCCCATGCTTTCATGCTTCATAACGTTTTCTGTGCTCGAAGGAGTCAGAGATATTGTGGTAGAGAAAGATCTTTTTTTTTCATAGCATAATGTCGAAAAGAAGTGCAAAAGACGCAGAATTAGAGGCATTGAGCAAGCAGATGAGATGCATGCGGAAAAAACTGAGAAGGTTAAAGAGAACAGCGGTCGAGAAGGAGAACGAGCTTCCTGCCCCCCGCGCCGTAGTAATTCAGACACAGGTTGAGGAGAAAGAAAATGGTGAGTAAAAATGGCGATGAGCCTTCACTAGAGGAAGGACAAACCGTACAAAAATATCGTAACATGAGCCTTCACTAGAGGGAGGACGTGCCTTGAACCTCCACTCGAGGGAGGGCAAAAAATCGCTCTTAGCAAGACAAAATAATTACTCAAGTCGACGTGTTGTAGATGTCGTGGTTAAAGAAGATTTGATCGTGAGAGACTCGGAAGACGAGTCTGAGGAGAGGTCAGACGCCTCTTCGTCAGACGGTGCTTCGAATACTGACGAGGAAGTGAGAGAGAATAAAAAAGAAGCGGAGGTTATGGCAGTGTTGCCACATCGAGGGATTTATCCCTAGATTCGGGGATTTTGAAGGTTATCTGGGATCGAGGGAGGGATTCGGAGAATTTTAATTTATAAGGGGATTTTATATGGTTCCCGTAAGTAATAGATCGCGACATCGCCAATCCACGCCAATCATTCTTTCAATAACAGAGGGTCTATTCTTGAAAAGAAACGTATACGAAAAATTAGGAAAATACTATAGTATACGTTACGTATACTATAGTATTTCCCTAGACTTTCGTATACGTTTCTTTTCAAGAATAGAGCCCCAGTTAATGGCCCCGTTAGGGCCATTCGGGGGTATTTCCGTACGTAATCACTGCTCGGCAAGCGATTGGGTGTGGTTAATTAAATCTATACGAAAGATCAATCATGTTCATTTGCTCGGCGAAGAAGTTATTAGGTGCATCCAGAAGTATGACCGCTCACTTAGCGCTCAATGAGCTTTTTTATCTAATTGGCATATTCCATTATGTAGGATTCACACTGCGTCCGACATCCGACATACGACGTCCGATATCCAATAGGAGAGCTTATTTTCTTGATATATAGCTAACAATATTTTGTAACAAGCTCTGCTATTGGATATCGTACCGTCGTACTTCGGATGTCGTACGCAGTGTGAATCCTACATTAGATCTAAAAATATAAAACAATGTATGAAATAATAACTTTTTATATTAAATAATGTATTTATATTAAATAATAACTTTTTATATTCAATAATGTATTTATATTAAATAATAACTTTTTATATTCAATAATAGGTCTGTTTTCTGTGGCTGAACTAGTATACACTTTTAGAACTTAAAGTGAGATAGGTATATGTTTGATATTTGTAGAAAGCGAGAAAGAGAGTTCTAGTTCAGTCTAGTGTAGGAACAGAAAACAGACCAATTGTATGCGAAACAAAAGAATAAAAGATATGTATACTAAAAAGAAGGTCGTTATA
>NW_017275223.1:49762-54544 GCF_001594065.2 Cyphomyrmex costatus
CAGTGTTGCCACATCGAGGGATTTATCCCTAGATTCGGGGATTTTGAAGGTTATCTGGGATCGAGGGAGGGATTCGGAGAATTTTAATTTATAGGGGGATTTTATATGGTTCCCGTAAGTAATAGATCGCGACATCGCCAATCCACGCCAATCATTCTTTCAATAACAGGGGGTCTATTCTTGAAAAGAAACGTATACGAAAAATTAGGAAAATACTATAGTATACGTTACGTATACTATAGTATTTCCCTAGACTTTCGTATACGTTTCTTTTCAAGAATAGAGCCCCAGTTAATGGCCCCGTTAGGGCCATTCGGGGGTATTTCCGTACGTAATCACTGCTCGGCAAGCGATTGGGTGTGGTTAATTAAATCTATACGAAAGATCAATCATGTTCATTTGCTCGGCGAAGAAGTTATTAGGTGCATCCAGAAGTATGACCGCTCACTTAGCGCTCAATGAGCTTTTTTATCTAATTGGCATATTCCATTATGTAGGATTCACACTGCGTCCGACATCCGACATACGACGTCCGATATCCAATAGGAGAGCTTATTTTCTTGATATATAGCTAACAATATTTTGTAACAAGCTCTGCTATTGGATATCGTACCGTCGTACTTCGGATGTCGTACGCAGTGTGAATCCTACATTAGATCTAAAAATATAAAACAATGTATGAAATAATAACTTTTTATATTAAATAATGTATTTATATTAAATAATAACTTTTTATATTCAATAATGTATTTATATTAAATAATAACTTTTTATATTCAATAATAGGTCTGTTTTCTGTGGCTGAACTAGTATACACTTTTAGAACTTAAAGTGAGATAGGTATATGTTTGATATTTGTAGAAAGCGAGAAAGAGAGTTCTAGTTCAGTCTAGTGCAGGAACAGAAAACAGACCAATTGTATGCGAAACAAAAGAATAAAAGATATGTATACTAAAAAGAAGGTCGTTATAGATTTGTGGTTGAGGGATTTTTTGAACGCGTAGGGATAAAATTTCGGGATATTCCATTTTTAAATGTGGCAACACTGGGTTATGGACGGTAATGTCGAGGAAGATGAAGGCGCAAAGAGCGCGCTGAGTCTCAGCAAAGAGACTCGAGAAAGTCTCTGTTTGAGAACAGAACCGGCAGATTCGGCTGACGTCGCCCTGTATCCGATATTAGTCCAGGAATGGACAAACTGGATACATAAGGGCCTTTATGAGGGGGAAAAAGAGGACGAGAAGAAGCGAGAGGAAGAGGAAAACAAACAGCGAGAGGTGATTATGAACAAATTTCCTAGGAAGGGAGGCCTGTTTGTCGAGGCACCAAAACTTAACCCTGAAATTTTGGCCTACATGTCGGGAACGGCAAAAAACAGGGATAAACATTTTACCGCAGCACAAAATGCGCTAGGCTCAGCGATGGTAGCGGTAGCCAAGAGTATTTCCCTAATCCTAGAGCTAGAAGAAAGTGAAATTTCTAGTAAATTATTACAGAATTTGGGAAATGCTGGAAAGTTAATGGCAGGATTACATTACCAAAATTCAGTAATGAGAAGAGCCTTTGTTATCCCTGGTATTGATGAGAAATACAGAGACTTATTAAGAAAATCGGACATAACATCCGATCTTTTTAGCGAAGATTTATTTAAACGTCTAAAACACACAAAGTCTCTCAATAAAGTGGTAGAAGAACTCACCCCGCATCAACGAACTAAAAAACCGTTGAAGATGCAAAACCAGGAAAACTCGAAAAGCCTGCCAAGAAAATCCAGAGGCTACCCGCAGCAGGCTCAAAAATCAAGGGGGCCCCAAAGATCTCTCCAGTACAAGGATCGTCAGAAGAAATTCTCTTGGAACGACAAGAAGTCGACGAAATCGAGCCACTACAGACGCTAAAGGTGAGCAACGTGGCTGGACGACTAAGTTTTTTCCAAGAAAAATGGAAATTAATTACCAAGGACAAGTTTGTTCAAGGTTGTATTAAAGGTTATGTTATTCGTTTCGAATCGCAGCCGAGCCAAATCTCTATACCAGACACCTTTTTTGCAAGGCTCTCAGACTCTAGAGGATATCAAAAGAGCGATTGATAATCTTTTATTGTTAGGGGCGGTTAGGTCTTGTACTTTGGAAAGTTCTCAGTTTATTTCGTCATATTTCCTAGTCTCGAAACCTGATGGAACTTTCAGATTTATTTTAAACTTAAAGAAGTTAAATAAGTTTATTGTAACAAAACATTTTAAACTAGAGGACCATCGTACTGCGGCAAAGCTAGTCTTTAGAGGAGATTTTTTGGCAAAGTTAGACTTAGAAAACGCTTATTTTCTTATACCGGTAGACAAGATCTCTTCAAAATATTTGAGATTTATTTTTCAGGGGCAGTGTTTCGAATTTACATGCTTACCATTCGGATTAAATGTAGCCCCTCATGTCTTCACGAAGATCATGAGACCAGTGATAAGATATCTGCGGGATAAAGGTTTTACTTCCGTAATTTATCTGGATGATATACTCATCATTGGACCATCGCGACAGACGTGTTTAAAAAATATAGAAGCTTCTATTAATCTATTGGAATTTTTAGGGTTCGTTATAAATTATAATAAGAGTATCTTAAAGCCTAGTCAGCGAGTAGAGTTTTTGGGAATCATATACGACTCCAGAAAAATAATGCTAGAATTACCAGAGAATAAAAAGCAAAAAATAATAGATCTTCTAGAGCAGTGTAAACCGGGGAGAGTTTTCTCTCTTAGGCAATGGTCTAGTTTGACTGGATCAATCAATGCTTGTTGTCAAGCATTAAAATATGGACGTTTATATACTAAAGAATTCGAGCGTGTCAGGTATTTAGGGTTATTAAAAAACAGTAACGATTTTGATGCCAAAATTCGTCTCCCAGAAAGTCTCATGTCAGACATAGATTGGTGGAAACAGAATATTCCCACATCTTCGAGTTCTATTAGATATGAAAATTATAAATGTGAAATTTTCTCAGACGCATCCACCACGGGGTGGGGCGCCTTCTGTGAAAATAAAACTGCTCGAGGTTTTTGGACATTAGACGAAAAAAATGGCATATTAATCGTTTGGAACTAAAAGCAACTCTTTTTGCATTAAAAAGATTTCAGAGATTGCGAGATTCTCGTGTGTATTGATAACACTACAGCGGTAGCGTATATAAATAGAATGGGAGGCGTGCGACATCCAAATTTGCATAGGATCGCAAAAGAAATCTGGCAATGGTGTGAAGCGAGGAACATCTGGTTAACAGCCTCATATATAAAATCGAAAGATAATGTTGAGGCAGACCGTGAATCTTGAATAAGAAATATTGACACAGAATGGGAGCTGGCCGATTACGCTTTTCATAGAGCCGTGGAAATATTTGGATATCCAGAAGTTGACCTTTTCGCTATTAGATGTAACTCGAAATGCAAAAAGTTCCTTTCTTGGGAAAGAGACCCAGAAGCATTCGCAATTGATGCTTTCACCGTGAATTGGCAATCACTCGGTTTATTCTGGGCCTTTCCACCCTTTGCTCTCATTTTAAGGGTCTTAAAAAGGATAATGACAGATCGAGCCACGGGTATCGTGGTAGTTCCTCACTGGACCAGCCAGCCATGGTTTCCTTTGTTCTCAAAGTTATTAACAGAGAAACCCTTGTTGTTTAAACCTTCTCCTACCTTAGTTCTATCTCCTTGCAGGTCGTTACAGCATCCGTTAGCGAAAAAGTTATCCCTGATGGTAGGAAAATTATCAGGGAATCTTTTAGAAAGAGAGGATTGCCTAGCTCATCTTTAAATATTTTCGAAGCCTCTTTAACGGAATCGACTCACAAACAATATGCAGGACCTTTAAAACAATGGTGGTCTTTTTGCTGGGACCAGAAACTAGATCCTTATCAACCCAAAGAAGTTGACATTATAAAATTCCTAACAAAGAAATTTGAAGAAGGAATGACATACGGTTCGCTTAATTCAATTAGATCAGCGATTTCTTTAATTAGTGGTAATAATCTAGGTCAAAATAAAAACATCCAGGTTTTTTAAAGGGGTTTTCATGCTCAGACCTACAAAACCCAAGTACGACAGAGTCTGGAATGTCGATATAGCGCTTCGCGAAATCGAAAAATGGTTTCCAATAAACGAACTGCCTATTGAACGTTTAACGGAGCGTTTAGTCTTACTTTTGGCTAGTGATGCACGAAGACGAGACAAGACGATATTTTTCAAAATATCGTCTTGTCTCACAAAAATATTGAAAAATTAATTCTTGTCTTGATCTCGTTATCAAGATAAAAAATAAATCTCGTCTTGATTTCAATATTCTCGAAAATATTGATTTTTATTACAAATTTTTAAATTTAAAATGTAATGTACTAAAGACGAGACAAACGATATTTATGATTTTTTACTAAGATCATATTTTTGAATCTAAAAGTATAATCCAATCAGTGCTAACAAAACTTCCAACAGTTGCAAAATAAACTTTCTGCTGAACGCAATTAATTGAAAAAAGAAAGGCAGCATAGACGATTGGGCGCATGCATAAGAGTACGTTTCCACTGAGCACGTCACGACGTCACGCGTTGAGTCGTCCATCGTGTCACGACGCGACACGATAAAGAGAAAAAGAAAAGTTTATAATATTACAATAAAATTCTATTGATTTTATTTTATTGCAATAACACAATATAGTTTAATGTAGATTATAATATAGACAATATAGATTATAATATATATAAAATAGTAATACTCCATATATCAGTGAAAACATTTATATT
>NW_017275223.1:54713-64824 GCF_001594065.2 Cyphomyrmex costatus
CTAGGGGGGGAATCTCATCCGGACGAGAACCCAGGACATAATTAAGATCGAACTTCACTTAGGTAAGTTCGTTTAATCTATAAATTATGTCCGAGTTCTCGTCCGGATGATAATTATTGTAGGATGTTTAGAGGACGATTTGCGATCTGGGTCCACTGAGAACCCAGTTGACAAGGAGACGCAGTGGTCTAAATACAGAGAACTAGAGACTATATCTGAAAAGATAGAGCAAATAAAACTAATTATCGTAACTCAGTGCCCATAAGAAGCACCGATGAAGCGAATGCCTCTGAGCCAATGAGGGAACGATTGTAAAATTTTGCGTATAGGGAAAATGGCTGAAAAGTCCAATGCCGCCGGCGTTAGATCGCCGTTGAACGATTTTTTTTTTTTTATATACTCTTGTGATTTGTTCTCAGAATAAAACTCTCACGCCGTAGACACAGTTTCCCGCATAACGTCACATAATACAGTGGCGTCCGACAGGGCTGCGATGGAGAGTAAACGAATACGAGATGTGTCAGGGGAAAAGGTAAGTTTAGAGGCTGGCTCATATTTTGATGAGCTCGGCGATGCCATCGATTATCTCCTTCACAGCCTGATACTCGATCAAACTGAGACGGCGCTCATTAGAGGTATCGTAAATGCCGCCTTCAGCTTCGGTATGTTCACCATGACTATCGCGCACCTGTAAATTGTGCTTAGCTGCGACCTCCGCAAGCTTGGCTTTATTTGCGAGATTCGGCATTTTGATATGCACCGAGACACGCATCGATGTACCCAGATTCCTCGGACAGAACATCAGGGAGCCAAAGCAATCGTGTGAGAATGACAGCCGCTTCTCAATCTCGTTTACCGCTGTCATTAAGCGTACCGGTAGGATCGAGATTGCCGAAGTAGTCGGGCGGAAGTCCTTGGGCGGAAGTTGTCGGTTGTCTTGCAGCCGCCGTGGTAGTCGTCGATGATGGGATAGGACCTTGGTGAAGACGGTGTACGCCTCAGCGTCGGGCGCGTAGATACCGACGCCAGAATCATGATTCTCCAAACCAGATTGGATAACGTCCAAGAGAGTAGAACCAAAAGAGGTCTTTCTGGTCTTGAGCTGATCGACGATCTCTTTGGTTAAATGCTTCTTTAGCAGTGATTTGCTGTCGGACTCGACCAACTTCTTATAGCCGGATTCCAGTTTGTCCGGAACCGCTACGTCCACCATGCGACGTTCACGAGAAGCGACGGCGAAGAGAGATCGGAACGTAATCGAATGGCGCATCTTGATTCACGAACGGCGACACGTACGTGGCGCGGGTCGGAAACGAAGTTAGGAAGTCGCAAGCAGGTAGACGAATCTTCCTAGATTTTTCGATGTAAATGACTATTAAGCCCACTACACAGAGTTTCTCGTGGTTTTCAAATTTAGGTATAGAAGAAGCGGCTGGGGTTTTCCCGGCGCCGAAGTATTTAATCTCTCCAGGATCCGAATGAGTGCTCGATTCTCTTTGAATATGATTTGAAAGATCCTTATTGCTGCCAGAGTCTGACATTGTTGTCCCGTGCCTAAGGCGAGAAGCATTCCAAGCTTCCTGGTGAGCCCTTCCAAGGAGAGATCCAGATGCGCAAACACTGTTGTATTGTCAATGCGAAGCAAAAAGTTCGCATCTCTCCGATCTGCGGCAAAACATGATGATGGTGGTGACTCCTTTTATCTCCTAATGTGGAGCATAGAACGTCTACGGGCCTCTTCCACTCTTAGTCCGAGGCCTATATTCGTTTCTCGAGTCAAATTGACTTACAGATTTGTGGGTGATTGATCCACAGAATCCTACCCGAGGGGGTAATCACTTAATGTAATCGTGGGACTGAGTCCCTGAAATCATTATAAAATTTATATAAAATTTCGATATATAATCCGACCGTTACGAGAAATAATTGTGTAATATTAGATAAAATCGTTTATTTTATCAAATGATGTATAATAAGAAAAAATTATTTGTCCTCAAATAAAATTATATAAAATTAAGCCGGGACGAAAAGCCAAACATTACGTGATATTCTTCGCAATATATAATATAAGAATAAATTATCAGATTTAGTTTTTAAATTGTAATTTGACTCTTATTCGCCCTATTTAACGTGTTAATTATAATTACATAAAATTAAATGAACTCATGTAATCTGTGGAACAATATCTCAGATAGTGGTTACCCCCTCGATCCTACCTCAGTTAGATATTAGAGACATATATCTACAAATATATACTAATGTATAGGATCTACAATTTAACGCCGAATTCGAACGGCGCTGATGATCATAGATCATCAGATCATTAGATGGAGCCATTTTTTGGCTCATTAAACGCGAAAAATCGCGTTTGGGCGCACGTGGAATTGAACTCGGGTCAACAGATAGCGAGTCAATCGCACCGAGCGGTGCGCCACTCGACGCCACTGCGGTAAAAGATATAAGGCCGAAAAATGCCGCCTTGTAATATGGAGAACCCTTACTTCTGGCGCCCACCCCGTGTGAGCGCTGTGAACCGGCTACATCCCATCCGTTTAGAGAGGCATCTGAAAATAAGAGAAAAACGAAATCGACGAGGTACGCGACGCTTTCGTATCCTCTTTCTCTTAGCGAAGTCAATACTGGCCGCAGAAACTTCTTCTGCGTCCGTGCCGTGACTATCGGCGATGGTACCGCGACCGGGACGCCGATCTCCGGGATGGTTTCCTCGAGGACTTAGCCCCCGCTCGAGGACTCTGCGATGACATCTGGGTGGGGGCTTTCTCGTTTTCCGCAGATGCGGCTTGCTTGAGTGGCAGATGTCTCAAGAACTGATGCTTAACTCATCCACTTGCTGCGGGCGTGCACTTCAAAAGGCCGCGCCCCGTCCTTTCACTGGATTGAGCATCCTTTATGTTCTCCGCGAACGTGGCCCCGAAGAGCCATTCGTCTATCAGGGATGTGACAGCCGTAGTCTTACCTAGTAAATTTGGACTCAGATTAATAAAGGCACGTCTGTGTAACGAGAACCGATATTGAAGATCTGTCAATAAAAGGACGGCATGCGTTATCTGGCCGATGGCTGATTTCACCGACTCTGGAAGCGAAGGTTCCAAGACCAGGGGCGGAGAGGCCCGTGCCCAGAGCGCTCAGTAGGCCGCAACCTGTGATTGTGACGCAACTTGATGCTCGTCTCTTTTTAGCACCGGCGAGTTTGGTCCTTGAGAAAGCAACCTTACTCAATTTTGGTGCACTTAGTGTGGTTAAGTCCCCCTTAACCTCAAACATGGTCAGCAACCTTTTCCGTTTATCTGCGTCCAAGCCAGAGTGTACAGTACTACTGGTAGATTCGAACATCTGTGAGTCCCAGGAAACGTCTTTCATGACGCTTTTGGACCCGAACAATCTAGCTGCAAGAGACAGTGAAGCCGCCTGAAACGGCTGGCTCATCGGTATGATTTTCACTAAAGGAAATCAAGACCGCGTTCTCGCGAGGAGAATCTAAAAAGACGGTAAGACCGTCAACAAAAAGAGCCTGGGGGAACACGTCGGATTAGCCCCTTCTATGCCGATGGCGCAGTGCGCACAAGGGGTCGCGGAGGGAGCTTACCTGGTACAAAGCCCCGGCTTCAGGAAGCCGTCTGTTCCCCCGATAGCTGAGGAAATGCTCGAAGGGACTACGGCATTGCAAGGACCGGCTGTTGACTAACGACGGGCAACCTAACCTCGATTCTGTCCAGACGCCTCGTTTGAGCCTCGAGAAGTCGCAGCAATTCTCCCATCCTCGTGTAATCCCGATGTCTGCAAGGGAGGCTTCGGAATGCTGTGATGCACTGCGTGACGATCGCCTTGCCCGGCTTCTTGAATCCCACCGTGACCGTGATCTCGAGGATCGATCACGATACCGGATACGAGAACGAGCTCTGCGAGCGTTGAACGATCTCCTAGGCGACTTAAAACAGCTTCTATGCCTATCTTTAGGCATTGCGAATTATATTATTGACCAACAATGTGTGTTGTGAACGAATAAAAACTGTAAACCACTGCGCGAACTGTTGGGAAGCACAACAGAAAACACAATGAGGTTATTTGGCGCGAGAGGCGGCGCGCCAGGCGCCCGCCGCGCAGGCGCAAGGATTTCGTCTTTTTCTATCTAAAATCCTGTTGGGTTGAGCGCGCAGGAGCGCGACTACAATAATTATCATCCGGACGAGAACTCGGACATAATCATTTATATAAGTATGAATAATATGCCACTAAACGTAATTAAAATTATTTCTGTATTTTCTATTAGATGTTATCTATTAATTTGATATATTTCCAATATATTTATTTATTTGATATATGATATTTTCGATATTTTTGAGCCGAGAATATTGATCTTGGAAAAGTAATATTGTCTCATATTGAAATTT
Source organism: Cyphomyrmex costatus (assembly GCF_001594065.2). NCBI lineage: Eukaryota > Metazoa > Arthropoda > Insecta > Hymenoptera > Formicidae > Cyphomyrmex > Cyphomyrmex costatus. The sequence continues at coordinate 59,126 of NW_017275223.1, forward strand.
ATTAAATTAATATTGTCTTGATATCGTCTTGATTTCGAGACAAGACAAGACAAGAATCTTGATGTCTCAAATATTGCGTGCATCACTACTTTTGGCTCTAGGCACCGCGCATAGAACGCAAACATTAGCAGCGATTAAATTATCTAACGTTAAGCGTAATTCGGGGGGATACGAAATAGAAATACCAGAACGCATAAAAACTTCTCGACCAGGAGCTTATCAACCATTATTAGCATTACCAGAATTTCCAGAGAATAAAAAACTGTGCATCGTGACAACACTCGATGCATATATAAAAGCGACATCCAAGGAGAGGGAAAAGATTGATAATCTTTTCCTGACTACTAAAAAGCCTTTTAAAGCAGCAGCCCCTGCAACAATAAGCAGATGGGTTAGGACCGCTATGTCTCGCTGCGGCATAAGCGAAGAATTCTCTGCTCATTCTACAAGACATGCGGCAACATCGGCAGCACTGAAAAAAGATGTTAGTCTAGAGATCATTAAGAAAACGGCTAATTGGTCAGAAAGCTCACGAGTCTTTGCAAAACATTATAACAAAACTATTGTTCAAACCAAAGATTCTTTTGTAAAAACGCTCATATATAACCCAGCATAAAATTGAATTTATCTTTTAGTTTATTTCTTCGCTTGGCATATAAAAAATATATATATATATAGCTGAGAGTGCAATGCATACAAAAAAAATATATATACATATATTACATATATATTTTTTTTTTTTGCGTTTAGCAAAAAGAATAAATGTTTATTCTTTACTGTATTTTATCTAAAAAAAAAAATTATTAAAAAATTAAAAAATTACTTTCTCTAAACCTCTACATAGTCAATCGTCGAGAACGAGACCTGAAATATAATTGAACGATCAAACGATCTCAGAGAGAGATGTTCGATCGTAATTATGAAGAAGGTCTCGTTCGAGACGATCACTCCCACCCAATATTAATTTTATATTCTCAACCCCAATGTGTGTGCTCACAGTAATTTTTTATTTTTTATATTAAAAATCAAGCTTTAAACTGTATGAAGCATGAAAGCATAGGGCATGATGGGAAAGGGAAAGAAAAGAAAATTAGTTACTCTGAAGCTTGTGGCGCCACGAGGGCAAGTAGACGGTACTACCTACATAGTCAATCGTCTCGAACGAGACCTTCTTCATAATTACGATCGAACATCTCTCTCTCTGAGATCGTTTGATCGTTCAAATATCGATAGACCTCTGATGGCAGATCGACGTAGTGATATTCTTCGCAATATTTATCTAAAGTGGTAATAACGCCACAGGCGTCTAAGGTAGGTTTCCATTACAATGCCTTACTGATGAGTCCAGTAGTGGAAACCGGGACGAAACGCCAACTTGTGATATTCTTCGCATTCTTATTTTTCACAGAGTTTGATTTATCATTACTTTAAAATATTATACATCGTTAAATTTTAATATATGTCTTTCAACATATTATTAAGATCCAATAAGATGCTATAAGCATCAAAAATTGTTAGATTAATTGTCAATTTAACTAAAGTGATGTTACCGCGGTAGTTTTGTTTAGAGTTGCGTTGTAAGTCTGAAAAAATTTCGGCACGCAATAGGGAAACTACATACGCGGTATATAAAATTCACACATAATTATAATAAGCATTGTGATCCAGCTATGACCGTTATTGGCTTTGCTTCGTGCTTCCTTCTTCTTGTTTATTATTTATAAATATTTCTGAAATACTTAATGACAATTTTGATATTCCAAAAATATTTTTTATTTTAAGAATCTTCTAAGTATAAAAATATAGATTCCTGTAACGTCCGCAGCGCTTTTCGCGACATATCGCGGACGTCACGATCGACGACGCTAATTGATTTCCATGACAGAAAGCGATGCAGAGCTCCGCGCGAGAAGCGCTATCATGTGCTTACCGCATGGTCGCATTAAAACCCAACCGTCAATTCATTGCGCTTGCGCGAATTAATCAGAATAAATGCTCTAAAACTGCAATAATTAAATAAAATTTTTCTGAAGCGATATTGTAGGATTTAGGGTTGGTATCAGTAGGATAACTGACAGTGGATCCAGCATGTACAAATAACAGGTGCTAAAGATAGCACTTAAATTATAAATTATTTAAATTTCGCTATTGCATCAGCTGCAGCAACAACGGTGATCTGCTGTACTATTGAGGTAGTAACTACTGTAGAAAGCACCTGCTAAAATTTCAAGGGAAAATGCACAAAAATGCCCTAAGTATGATAAACAGAACTATTTTGTTAAATATCGTTGCGTGAAGAAACAACAGCGAGCGTGCTATACAGGATACCTACACTCATACACGAAAGTATTCGAACGCTTACATTTTTAACATTTAACGACTGAAATATGTATATTAAATTAAAGCATTTAAAACAATATGCTATGTATAGCAAGGGATAGGTCTTAAGATTACATAAGTGATATTACAAATTAACTTAAAAATAGTGTAAAATAAAGGACTCTCGATATAACAAATAAAAACAACGATATAAAGGCAAATGAGAGTCAAAAATAATTTAACAATGTATACAGTTTTCACAATACAAAGCCAAGTGTAATTTCCTTACGAACTCTCAATATTTAAAACCGTGAAATATGTGTCCAAGGAACAGGCAGTAGAGAGTTAGCCGTGGTTCTTAGTACGTGTTAATAATTTATTCTTAAAAAATTGACGGTAAACCTTTACAAAAGGGGACCATCCTCCGATGACCTTGACCTTGACATATGTTATCAAGGTCATGGCTCTGAGTAACCTCCAACAGGTTTTAGCCGTCGCTCGTCCATCGTTAAAGAGTTATTAACAATCATAGTTCTAAAATATACGTTTCATTTCTGCTGTATACGTATGATATCAAGTACTATTCTACACCTTTCCCTGTTCAGAAACGTTAAACTTTCCACGCGAAGTAACTTTCACACCCCCCCCTCCCTGCACAAGAGCACACGACTTCTACGATTGTACTGTTGCTATGATAGTACTGTCAGGGCAGACCTCTGTCGACGGTATGGGTGCAGGGGGGAGGGGGCCGAAGACAACCCCCTTGCACCCGTGCGTGCGTACGTGCGTGCGTGTATGTAAAATATCAAGTAATAGACTCATAATCGTTATATAACGAATAGAACACACACACGGGCGGGTGCAAGGGGGTGGCCTCCGGCCCCCTCCCCCGCACCCACACCGTCGACAGAGGTCTTCCCCAACAGTATATTCAGATCAACAGTACAATCATGGAAGTCGTGTGCCCCTGTGCAGGAGGAGAGAGATGAAAGTTACTTCGCGTGAAAAGTGTTTAACATTTCTGAACAGGGAAAGGTGTAGAATAGTACTTATAATATATATCATACATGTATTATATATTATACCTTAATTTTAAAACTATGATTGTTAATAACTTTTTAACGAAGGACGAGCGACGGCTAAAACCTGTTGGAGGTTACTCAGGGTCATGACCTTGACAACATATGTCAAGGTCAAGGTCATCGGAGGATGGTCCCCTTTTGTAAAGGTTTACCCTCCAAATGTTTGAAACCAAGTCACCCTCAAATTGCCCAATCTGATGTGCGATCTAATAATATTTTAATTTCGTTAACTCAATTACACTAAAAAATCAAAAGTAGTGACTCACCTCAAACATTAAAGAAAAGTCATATCACAATAAATTAAATTTCACAAATTATAACTTTAAACTTGTTACATTATTCAGATAAAATATTGCAAGTTATCTCTTACAAGACTAAAAGATAACTAAATTTAAACCTTAAACAATATCTGCCAACTACAAGAATAACCCTCAACGGTCGCTAACAAAAATAAAAATATACTTATGTCACCAAACCTAGAGAACCTCTAGTAGAGAGAATCGCCAACTTGGTCACATGACCAATTACGTGATTGGCTGGAGGAAATGAGCAGATTTGGGCATCTCGACACCAATGCATTATGTCAGAACACATGGCGGCCCCATCATTCGCGATGAAATATTTATGTCTCGATTAAATGGTCCGGGGTCCGGGAACGCCGTCGGGGTACACGAACACGAAGACTGCCACTGCTGGGGTCAGTCTGCCACTCTCTAAATCTCTTCGTATAAAGTTAGTGATCGTTGATCGACTCTAGACACAAACTTCAATACCTAAATGTACATCTCTTATGTAATAAAAGTTTACTTATGATTTTTGCCAATAAACACTTCAATATTTCGTCAAATTTATAACAAATTTAAATAATATTAAAACATAATTACGAACACGATCAACTAGAGTCGATCAACGATCGAGTTGATCACTAACCTTATACGACGAGATTTAGAACGTGGCAGACTGACCCCAGCAATGGCAGCTCTTCGTTTTCGTGTACCCCGACGGCGTTCCCGGACCTCGGACCATTTAATCGGGACGTAAATATTTCATCGCGAACGATGAGGCCGCCATGTGTTCTGACGTCATGCATTGGTGTCGAAATGCCCAAATCTGCTCATTTCCTCCAGCCAATCACGTAATTGGTCACGTGACCAAATTGGCGATTCTTTCTACTAGAGGTTCTCTAACCAAACCTATTGAAACCAATGTTAAAATTATTTTATTTCGTAATAACAAACATTATTTTATATATTATATATTTAAAAGATGAATATAATTTTGATGTAAACCTTCCGTTTCTGATCGTACATTAAGTGCATTCTCTTGTAAAGTAATATGTAGTGCTTCCGAAATCAATCGTTTACCTAAATAACGTTCTTCATCTAATATTGAGACATTTTCCCAGTCAAATTCATGATTAAATTCTAATCTGTGGTCAGTGATAACAGAATGATTACTAGTATTGCGGTTAATATGGTTCCTATGCTCTGATATTCTAGTTTTTAATTTTCTTCCTGTCTGACCCACGTATGAGGCGGAACATGAATTATAGTTTATTTTATATACAACATTTCTCTTTTTTTCCTGAGGAAGAACATCCTTCTGTACCTTTATTACGTTATTTAATTTATTAACACTATTAAACGCCAATTTAATATTATCATTATTTTTTATTCTATTAAATTCATCCGAAATCCCGGAAATATAAGGAAGAACAAACCAGAAGTTCATAGATAAATCAATATTATCTGTGGAGTTAGTCTGTCTATTCTTTCTGTAAATTAAAGTTTTTAATCTAGAATTAATGGTATTAAAAATCAAATCAATAGGATAGTTATTTTTTATTAGCGTTTTAATAATGTGTTCAAAATTGTTTTGATGATACTTCGGATCAGACAAGAAAAAAGGGTAATTATTTAGATTAGGGGACACCTCACCGATGACCTTGACCTTGACATATGTTGTCAAGGTCATGATTCTGAGTAACTTTGCCTTAACAACTAGGCGGCGGACTCTTATCATTTTTGAGATATTAAGCGTTGAAGTTATTTTTAACAGTAGTGAAACCGGTAAATTTTTAGATTAGGGGACTCTCCACAATTACCTTGACCTTGACATATGTTCTCAAGGATACGACCCTGAGTAACCTCAAACAGGTTTTAACCGTCGCTCGTCATTCGTTAAAAAGTTATTAACAATCATAGTTTTAAAATTAACATATGATATATGTATAATACATGTATGATATTAAGTACTATTCTACACCTTTCCCTGTTTAGAAACGTTAAACTTTCCACG
>NW_017275223.1:64988-68815 GCF_001594065.2 Cyphomyrmex costatus
CACACACACACACACACACACACACACATACACACACACACACGGGCGGGTGCAAGGGGGCGGCCTTCGGCCACCACCCTGCACCCACACCGTCGACAGAGGTCTGCCCCAACAGTACTATCATAGCAACAGTACAATCGTAGAAGTCGAGTGCCCCTGTGAAGAGGGGGGGTTAAAGTTACTTCGCGTGGAAAGTTTAACGTTTCTACACAGGAGGAGATGTAAAATAGTACTTGTTATAATACATATCATATATGGCAGAAATGATACGTTAATTTCGAAACTTTTTTTGATCATAACTTTTTAACGGACAGCGACCGCCACCTAAAACATGCGGGAGATCACTCAAGGTCATGACAACATATGTCAAGGTTAAGATCATCGGAGCTGGGTCCCCTAAAGTGAACATTTGTCTTGTATTATACAAAATTATACTTTTAAGTCTAAATATCTCAGAAACTATAAGAGACCGCCGCCTAGTTGTTAAGGCAAAGTTACTCAGAATCATGACCTTGACAACATATGTCAAGGTCAAGGTCATCGGTGAGGTGTCCCCTAATGTAAATAATTACCGAAAAAAGTTCTATCAGTCAAGCTAATAATGATGCCTCTTTTTTGTTATAGTGGGTGTGCGGAAAAGTAATTAAGATATCTACCAAAGAAGGCAGGTTTATGGTACCAATCAAACTCAATGTTCCCGTCATTATTGATAATCGTAATATCTAAAAAAATTGAAATATTATTAGATCGCACATCAGATCGGACAATTTGAAGGTGACTTGGTTTCAAACATTTGGAGGAGTAAAGAGATTTATAGTTATGTTGAAGATGATACCAAAGTAGAGTCGAAACGTCCATTAATTGTCAATTTTTTAAGAATAAATTATTAACACGTACTAAAAGAACCACGGTTAACTCTCTCTACTACCTGTTCCTTGGACACATATTTCACGGTTTTTCACAATACATTTGTAAACACGCATCATAAGTGGCTCACAAAAATATTCGAATGGTACATTTAATAGTTACTTAAATTGAATAATTCACAGTTTTAATAATAAGTTGATCCGCCTTTTGTTTTTATTACAGCCCTAAGACGATTTTCCATTGAGTGGACTAACTTCGAAGTAACATTTTTGTTTATTGATTGCCATATTTCAATGACATTTTGTTTCAACGTTTCTTTCGATTTCGAAATAATAGCTGTATTTCTTAGTCTTCTTTCCACCTCATCCAATAAATGCTAGATGGGATTTTAGTCGGGACTTTGTGGTGGATGTGCCAATATATATGTGGAACACATTCATAGTTATAAAAATACAGTACCCATTCTTTGACAATTTTCGCTGAATGCTTAATTCGGATCATTGTCTGATTGAAAGTAATAGTTATTAGGCAGATTCAATTTTAATGCACTGTCTTTTAAATTATATTGTAAAAATTTTAAATACTTCAATATTACTGATAATTTTAAATACTTCAATATCGTCCCGATAATATTGTAAATTATGTCAGAAATAACTCTATTCCCATTCTTAATAGACTTTATAACAATTTTCCTTCACCAAGTTTTATTGAAAAAAATATTTTAGAATGGTTAAACTTAACTAAAAAATTTATAAACGAACATTCTAACGTTCTTATTACTAATGCCGACAAGGGAAATGTTACGGTTTTACTGAATAAAGATATTTATATATCTAAGATGGAGCTGATTTTATCTGACGCTAATACTTATGAAATTGTTGATAAAGATCCAACTAATAAATTGACTCAAAATCTACGTACATTACTTACAGGGTGGAAGAGCAATGGTTATATTGACAAATTTACTTATAGTAAACTGCTTACAACCGACGGTATTATTCCAAGAGCTTATGGTTTAACAAAAATACACAAAGTTGGTAACCCATTGAGAGTCATAGTTTCTTCTATTAATAGTCCATTATATTACCTTTCCCTTTTCCTACACAACATAATTAATGATAGCATACCACCAGCTCCTAGTCATATTAAAAATAGTTTCCACTTAGTTAACAAATTAAGAAGTACTCATTTTGATTCTCATTATTTACTAGCCTCATTAGATGTTGTTTCGCTTTTTACTAATATTCCTTTTAATTTAGTTATAGATGGCATAGAAAAAAGATGGGTTCACATTTCTCTTAAGACTAATATTCCTAAAAATGAATTTTTTATTGCGGTTAACCTTGTGTTAAATTCAACTTTTTTCACTTTTAATAGTAAATTTTACAAACAAGTTTTCGGTACTCCAATGGGCTCACCACTTTCACCAATTTTAGCAGATATTGTAATGCAGGACTTAGAAGAACAAGCTATTAATTGTTTGTCGGCACAACCATTGTTCTATTATAGATATGTTGATGACATTGTTCTTGCTATTCCACCTGACAAAGTTGATGATACACTTAATACTTTCAATTCCATGGAAGATTACAATTCACTATGGAGATTGGCAGTGATAACAGATTAGACTTTCTTGACACTACTATTATTATTGATAATTGCAGAATTATTTTTGACAATTTTCATAAAAAAACATTCTCAGGTAGATTCCTTAATTTCCACTCTAACCATCCTATGAATCATAAAAAAGGCATTATTATTAGTTTTATTGACAAGATTTTACTTTTATCACATCCTCGGTTCCAACAGAATAATATAATAGAAGCCATAAAAATTTTTTTAAACAATTCCTATCCTCTTTCCCTTATATTCTCCACCATTGATCAAAGAATTAAATATCATATACACAATCAACAGAATACTCAGAATTTTCATGTGAGAGAAAAATATTTCACAATACCTTACGTTAAATCCATATCTGAAAGTTTCCTTCCCATTTCCAGCATGTTTCAGTGTAAATTAGCCTTTTCAATTCCTAACACCTTAAAAAGCTTTATTAAAAGAGGTAAAGATAAATTAGAACATCTTTCTAATAACAATGTTATTTATAAGATTACCTGTGATGATTGTGAAGCCAGCTACGTTGGTCAAACAAAAAGAAAACTGAGTACCAGACTAAAAGAACATATGTCTGACATCAGAAAAAGGACAGGTTCTCCTTCTGTCATCACTGACCATCGTATTAACTTTGACCATAATTTTAAATGGAATGATGTCCAAATTTTAGACATTGAATCTTCTTACAATAAGAGATTGGTGTCTGAAATGATTCACATCAAAAGGCAAAAACAGGGTCTTAATAAACAAAATGATACAGAGGCTTTACCAGAATCTTATTCTCAGATAATAAACTCTCTTTCTCCTTCGTAAATTTCCTTTTCTTTTTCACTTTTATTCACACTTTATTACACTTTTACCCCTTCCTAATTTTTTCCCCTTATTTCCATTTGTATTTCCTTTGTACTTGAGATGTTCGGTTATTCTTATTTTAAATTGTTTATTGTCAACATCTTATAATAACTCTCTCTTCGCATTTTTCTAACTTATTTTAATTATAATTGTATTTCGATACAATTACAAGGTAATTAATTATTTTTTAATTTAATTGTTACTAAATTAACAATATAGATATGATGTACGTACAATATGTTGTAATTTTACATTATATTCATTTCAATTTATTACCTTGAGAATTGACTCTCTTTACTGATTTATAATTGACTCTTACATTATATTCATTTTTTTACTGATACTGTATTTTACGATTTGATTTGATTCTTTTTACTTATTGATAATTGACTCTTACATTATATTCATTTTTACTGATACTGTATTTTACGATTTGATTTAGAAATGTGGAGTAGTCCATAAACTATATAATTAGACGATTGCTTTGCTTG
>NW_017275223.1:69415-78611 GCF_001594065.2 Cyphomyrmex costatus
ATAACTCTCTCTTCGCATTTTTCTAACTCGTTTTAATTATAATTGTATTTCGATACAATTACAAGGTAATTAATTATTTTTTAATTTAATTGTTACTAAATTAACTATATAGATATGATGTACGTACAAAATGTTGTAATTTTACATTATATTCATCAATTTATTACCTTGAGAATTGACTCTCTTTACTGATTTATAATTGACTCTTACATTATATTCATTTTTTTACTGATATTGTATTTTACGATTTGATTTGATTCTTTTTACTTATTGATAATTGACTCTTACATTATATTCATTTTTACTGATACTGTATTTTACGATTTGATTTAGAAATGTGGAGTAGTCCATTAACTATATAATTAGACGATTGCTTTGCTTGTTGGACTCTTGCTGGTGTACACGATATGATTATGAACTTAATTATGCGAGTGAGATTAAACTTTTATATCAAACAATTTTTATATTTATATACATATTTATTTTGCGTTTATAATTTTATAATATAATAGTTTGTACAACGATTTTGCGTTTTTAACATTGAAAATGACCTAATGAAGGTCGAAACATTTGTTTTTATATTTTATTAAACTTTATATTTATTTATTTTTAATTAATGACAGTTTATTGCTAAGACCTTTATATTTTAACTAATGTTGGCTCGTAGCCCTATTTTGTATTAATTATTTTTAAATACTTCATTTTATCTAAGATCCCATCAATAAACATAAGATTTCCCACTCTACTAGCTACCATGCAGCCCCACACCATTACGGAGCCACCATTATGTTTTACTGTTGGTCGTAAATTTCTCGGTTCCAATTCTGTGTTTTGTTTTCTTTAAACACTTTTACGTCCATCTCGTTACCAAAAATATTATATTTACTTTCGTCAGAAAATAATACTGTATCCCAAAACGAATTGTCTTTATTATAATAAATTCTTTAGCCAATTTTAAGCGTAGAGAGAGAGAGAGAGAGAGAGAATTTTGTTTTTTTGTTAATAAAGGTGTTTTCTTGTTAGAGGTTTGTTCTCTAACGTGCGGCTTGTGCCACGTGCGTATGTGGACGCGAATTCTATCAAATATGTGTAGATAGTAACACCAAATTTATATACTTAATGAAAATACTTTATTTTATCATGCCGCAAGGGCTAAACGACGTGAGATTCGTTACAACACAAATTTGACTCTGACTCTTACAACGAAAGTGAAAAGATGAATGCTGCTGCTAGCAACGCCACGCTCAACGTCGGTAAAAAAGATGTCGCGCCGGTCTCGACACAACGACACGCTAGATAATAACTGCACGCGGGCGGTTCGAATCTTATATATAAGGAAATGACAAATAAACGCAACAAAAGGGTTTTCTCCTTAGAACTCGTGCATGTAAACCATTACTTCGTTACAATCGTCGACATAATTCTGGATGTCATTAATAAAGGCATGTACTTCTTTTTGGAACTGCGTAGCAACAATTGTGGTGCAGAAGTGAAAGGATCATGTTTAATTTTCTGTATAATTTTTTTTTTTTCTTTCACAGTCAGCGTTTTGGTCATCCAGAACGGGGCTTATTTACAATGTTACCTTGCGTATTAAATTTTTTCACAATATAATGAATAGTGGACTTACTTCTGTTGACAAGTTGTGCGATTTCACTGTATAATTTGCCTTCCTTGTGCTATTTCACTATTAATTCTCTCACTGATTTGCTTGTTTATAATTTTTTCCGATTCATTTTGTAGTATTATTAATAATGAAAATTTTGAGCAACAAAAACTTTGATCAGTGCTTCTCTTGAACTATAGCTTTCAGTGAACTGAGCAATATGTTTATATTCTGCGACCTTCGGAAGCTTAGTTATTATGATGATTCCGCAGAGTTCGAATACTTTTGTGAGCCACTTATGATACATGTTTACAATAAATTTATTGTGAAAACTGTATACATTGTTAAATTATTTTGTAATATCACTTATCTTATTAATCTTAAGACCTATCCCTTGCTATATATAGCATATTGATTTAAATGCTTCAATTTAATATGCATATTTCAGTCGTTGAATGTTAAAAATGTAAGCGTTCGAATACTTCCGTATATGAGTGTATGTAAAAAAACTAGATAATCCTTTCTCAAATCACAAGCGATTGAAACAGCGACTGCAAATAATAACGTGCAGCTCGAGGGAGAAAGCTAGAGATCCTATATGGAGAGATGAGCCAATGCCGACTGATCCGTGATTGGCTCTGCCATGATGTTGTGAAACCGGATGTTAGAGTGAAAGAAACGAATGTGAGAGTGAGAGAAGCGTCGTCTGCTTATGATTATAACAAGTATTGTCAGAAACAAAAATTAACCTAGACGAGTCTCTTTTACAGTAAGTTTAAAATCATCAAAAATGTATCACTAGAACTTTTGAAAAAAAATATATATATATAAATATACAAAAAAATGCATTTATAAATATATACATACATTTTATATGTAAATTAATCTAAAATTGTTATTTTTTTTCATTCTGGCAATTCAATTGACTTTTTGCCAACAATCTGCACAAACTCGAGATCGTATGATTTATTAAGTCTTGTTAACTCACATTAAATATGAGGTTAGAAATCTGTGTTATTATGCAATAAGTTTTCACCAAATAAATAAGTAGTAAAGTCATTGTTTAAATATAAAATATTCATATCACTTCAGATTTCGTATCGCTGTGTGTATCATAAATGGAAAGCAACTTTTTTATTCGAATTTAATACGTTTTGTACGTTTTTGTCTATTATTTGTCTGTTTTATCTACAATTCTATATTTACGAAAAATAAACTTTTTCTAATAATTATTCATTACAACTTTGAGTTAACAAAGTTATAATAAACAAGTAGTATTATGTGAGGTTTCGAAATTGGCGTTGATATATTGGCGCGCATTTCCAAGATCATGTGATTTCCGGTTTCACAACATCATGTGATCATGCCGGACATTGGCCCATCTCTCCATATAGGATCTCTAGAGAAGGCAGTGGGCATCCCGCAAACACAATTGGATGTGCGAAATTTGTTCGTAATCGACTGTAAATTAACACAAACCATGTAGATAGAAATTTCTAGAACAAATTTTTATACACAATGATTTTAACCTTTTATGTTAGAGGGTGGACCATCTTGTTCGCGCGGGGTCACCCCTTTGCGTATACACACGGTGGCCGTTTAGCGCACCGCGCACTTCGTTTTTCATTTTCAAGTTATTCAAAAGTTCTTTAAGTCCTCGTTTCTTTAAGTCCGTGCAAAGCTAGCACTTCGGTTCTTCGCTAAATCAGTTCTTCTCTTGGAGATTAGCTTCAGTTCGGTATTAAAATTCTCACTTTTGTCCGAATTTGCATGCTCACATTGTTCTCTTTTTCTTTTTCATTTTTATTTTCGTTTTTGTAACTTCTTATTAAGTATTAAATGCAGTTATTTTTATTCTATTATTTTCATCTTATCATTTTATATTCTTCTTTTTCCGCGAAGTGCCTAAGTGTCATTGTGCTCGTTCTTGTGTCGTCTTTTTGTGCTATCGGTCGCAACGGAGAGCGAGAGCGCGTGCTAAGGCGCAATAACGTGGCGTGTAATTTTACTAATATCATGAGTGACGTGAGCCTACCACCGACTGCAACGGGTACCGTTGTAGTTTCCCATCATATATAGCAAATCCATCCTCAGCAGCGCTACGCAGCACTCCGGGGGCTTCCTAACATCGGTCGCCGTACAGCTCTGCCAAAGACATAGAGAATGGACTGCGCGATCCCGTATCTATGTAGTATCAAAATGTGTCGACGAAAATGAGAGAGAGGGTCCGTGGAAGACGGCCATCTCTATCTTTTTCCATTCCATGGTGTAATGGAAGAGAGAATGAGAGGGAGATGGTCGTCTTCCACGGTCCTTCTCTCTCATTTTTATTGACTATTTTGGCTGGGTCCACAATGTCGCTTTAAGAGGCTCTAAGCCATAAAGCCGTAAAAAATTGACCAATCACAGAAAATTATTTTTCTCGCATTCAACTATGATTGGTCAATTTCTTACGGCTTTACGGCTTACGGCCTTTTAAAGCAAGGTTGTAGACCCAGCCTAACATTAGATTCGCTACCGGCCTTACGGTCTCTACTGTGATTGGCCAATTCGCTCACTGATTACGTTTTACGGTCTTAAGCCCATGGCACATACAAAAACGTAAGGCCGTAAAACGTAATCAGTAAGTGAATTGGCCAATCACAGTAGAGACCGTAAAGCCGGTAGCGAATCCAATGTTACGATTTCCTTACTGATTACGTCTTACGGCCTTACGTTTTTCTATGTGTTTCTGGCATTACGTTTTGTATGTGCCATGGGCTTTACCTCGGTCACTCGTCGGTCTTAGAGTCCCTATAATAAGGAGTCTGGCCAAGTCATTACTAATTCTATTGGTATTGCTAAAATATGGCGGAACCAATAAGATGCCTCAAATAGCCTCAAGAACCAATAAGATGCCTCAATGTCAGCATGCATGTATAATTTGTTTTCTATTATATATATATATATATATATATATCTCACTTACTTTTTACACAGGCTGTGATCTTTTATCAATATGTATTAAAAAATTAGTTATTTTATTTATTTATAATGATTATATACTGTTTACGATATATTTATAGTATCACATCAGTTGACTACACCTATATCTACGACGCCATGTTTTAGCAAACTAGAAAGATTGGCCAGACTCCTTATTATAGGGACTCTAGTCGGTCTTATCGAACGACAAAAGGTGGTCTTCGCGCGGTCACACCGCGTCAGGACGACGAACCGGTCGCGGCCCGTCACCAAGAATGGGCCAGACGCGGGGATCGTGCGAAAGACGAGGCTAACTACCGAACCGCGCTCCGCGTCTGGGCCTCACACGCACCCGGACGTGACAATTCCTTTATATATTCCAAAAAGTAAATTAAGATTAAAATCTGTACTACAGCTTTATTTTACGCTCATTCGCGCTGAGTAAATAAAGTTCGGTATTGTTTTGTAGTGTCACTATTTTGTAGGCATAACTAAATCGCATGAGTGAAGAGAGACTTTTGGGGCTTGTGTTGTTATATGTTAATACAGACATTAAAATTAGTAAAGAGAAGCAGTGTTAAACAGATTTGCTACACACACAAACAACAAAAGTAAATTAGATATTTTGCTATAAAATGTTATATATATATATTTTTTATTACCTATATATGTATATACTTTATTGTGTATATATAGGAGAAAGTGGTCTAAATCGGACCTATTTGCAGTTTTTGTTCTCTAAAAAGCGTAAATAAAGTCCGATCATAAAACCAATGGTGCCGTTCGAAAGATCATTTAATTTCTTTCATTTTTGCTTCAGACCATTTTGATATATCTCTTACCTGTGTCGAACTATAATGGAAAATGTAAAAATGTATTCTCCGGTCCGATTTGGAATTCATAGTTATAAATCGGACGTTTCCTATTTTTATGGACTTTTAGGTAGATTTTTAAAATATTTTAATTAATTTTTGTTAGTATTGAGACTATTGAGTAAAAACGAGCAATTTAAGGCGATGCTGGAGAGACGACCGAACTTAATCGATGTCGACAAAACAGATTTTTAATTCCAATTAAAATATTACATATTGGCTATACAAATAAGTTTTAAAGCGTTTTTTGTGTAACGCAGAATTTAAACTTAGGGTGCAAACCCATGCAGCGGAATAGCGTAACACGGAACGAGAGCAGAACGAATAACGAGCATTCCGTGTTTCTAGAGAATCTCGTGATTGGTTCTAATCTCGTTACGCGTTACGCTATTCCGCTGCATGGGTTTGCACTCTTAGGGCGGGTTCACACCTTGACGGAAAAACGGAAAACGGAAAAGCAGTAGCCAATCAGGTAGTCGACTTTCTGTTAGTTTTGTACTATTTACTACCAGCACGAGTTTTGATCGGTTAACTGCTCTTCCGCTTTCCGCTTTTCTGTCAAGGTGTGAACCCGCCCTTATGCCCGTTTCTACCAACTTCGGTTTAAACCGTAGGTTATTAAAACTTTGGTTAACAGAAAACTTTAGGTTAGAGAGTTAGCAGCACCGATTGGTTTCTACCAGCATCGAATCTCGTAAGTTTAACTAAACTTATAACCCATGTGATATAACTGTAGGAAACTCAAGAATACTAAATGCTGATTGGTTCAGTGCCTGCTCTAACTGGCTGAACAGATTTTTTTATATTTTAGCTGCAAAAAGTAATAATGTCGAGTGAAGTAAACATAAAAAATAAACAGCAACGCAAACGTGCCGACAATTTTTCGGAAGCGGAAAAAATGATTTTAACCAATTTGGTTTTACAGTACAAGGATATCATAGAAAATAAAAAATCTGATGCAGTAACCTCAAAAGACAAAGACAAATGTTGGAAAACTATAGAAATCGCATTTAATAGTAGATCTTCGGCCAAATGTCGAAAAAAAACTCCAACTCTTTCTGTCATAAAAAAAACTCCAACTCTTCTCTTATTTCTTCCAATATTAATCGAACTGACTGTTTGTTTAATCTAAGCCGCATTTTAAATTCCATGTCGTCTAATTGTTCAATATAATTTATGCGCTGTTTAAATCTTTTTCTTCTTCTACGGTTTGGTTCTCGATAATCTTCATCATCAGATGATGATAATGAAAAATTAAACAAATCTGCTATGTTTTTTAATAAAATCTAGTTCATAGCCTTGTATTTTTAGTATAAATTTCTTTCTTTTTATATTTTCAATAACTTTAACCTTACTTGTCGCATGTGTTTAAAGAAATTTAGGTTAAGAACTACTTTCAGTAGGCTAGTTACATTTTTAATCGGAGTTTAAGAAGCTTAAACGGTCAAAATTGGCCGTTTAAATAGAACTCAGTTTACATAAGTTTAAACTTAAATAAATTATTGGTAGAAACCAATATTCTAGTAAACTTTGGTTAACCGAGTGTCACTAGGGATTAACTTTTTAAACCGCGTTGGTAGAAACGGGCATTAGAATTCAAATATTTTCGCGCTCTTTTGATATGTGGTGGCGCTTAATGTGTACTATTAAAAAAAAAACAATTGACTTCACACAATTGGAAACTTAATCTCAAAATTAAACGGTTTTAAACAAAAATATAATTAATATTGGACTTGGTTAGGTGGCGTGTAGGAGAGCGAGTGTGTGCATTGTATGCTGGTGTGTAAAATAGAGAAATTTTGCGTTTTTGTAGAGTTTAGAAGCTTTCTAAGGTAGGCGTGAGTGTATGCGAGGTATAGAGAGGCAGGGAAATTGGAGACAGAAACAGCGGTGAAAGGTAGGGGCATCTGTGGTAGTGTTTTGCGAGGGTGAGGCCCGTTGAGGTTATGTCTAGGGTATAGTCCTAGATATCAGAGAAGCGCAACCGGCTTAAGTCAGTATCGCAAAACTACTAAGAAAAGTACTAAAAATGGCGTCGTTTGCAGACGAACTATGAAATCCACCAATCGTCTGTCAGCCATTTTTAGTACCACTGAATGAATGTCATGATTGGCTGACAATCAGCTAATCAGAATGTGGCACACCGGTTGCGCTTCTCTGACATATAGCACTCTAGTCTAGGGAAGCGTAGAGTACCTATAATGAGAGTATGGCCATAAGCGTACCTTCTCGTGATTGGTGCCGCCATATGTAGGACCAAATCGGTATGTTAGTGAATCTGTGAATCGGTGTATCAGGCTTACTAGTATACATAGCCAAAAGGTTAGTCCCGTTCGAGCTGTCATCAAGAACGCATTGTGTGAATTGCATCCGTAAGATTTTTGAATTGCTGTATTTTTACTTTAAATATGATAACACTGGGGTTAAACCCCCATTTTGCGTTCACTAACCGACCGATTAACGTTCTAGCGACTTAAAATGATTGGATTTGATTCTTCATATTATTCTGCAAAAAAGCATCTATATACACTTTATTTATTTAAGTGGTCAATAAAAAAATTACACTATTACTATTGTTGCAGACTTAGTTATGAGAAGACTTGAGACACTTGCTTTGATATCGTTTAACAAAGAGCTTCCTTTTTATTATAGATACGTGGATGATGTCTGGCGGTTGATCCGTCTGATATTGACATATTATTTTGTAAATTTAATGATTTTCATCCTCGGCTCCAATTCACGGTTGAATTTGGAGGTGATAAATTAGAATTTTTGTGAACGTCTCTGTGATTAAAATGGAAAATATATTGTTTTTTTATTTGTACCGTAAACCTACCTTTTCGGGTAGATTTTTAAATTTTCTGTCCAACCATCCTCTTTCACAGAAAAAAGGCACTATATTTTTTCTCTAGTTGATAGAGTTTTTCTTCTGTCTGATACTAGGTTTCATTATAAAAACTTCAATTTCATTATGAATATTTTACTTAAGAATGATTATCCTCTACCTTTTATTTTTAACACCATTAATCAACGACTAAAACATTTGTTAAAAAATAAACATATTGTACAAAGATAATCCTACCGAAAATTTAAACATTTCAGATTCTGCTTCTTGGCTCACAGTGCCTTTTGTTCCTTCTCACACAGAAAAATTTAAAAGACTTAACAATGATATTAGAGTATCTTTTCATAGCCCTAACAAAATGAGTAAATACATTAGGGTACAAAAAGATCTCCTCTCGAAAGATTGCAAAAGCAATGTAGTTTATAAAATCTCTTCTAACGATTGCGATGCGTCTTATGTCGGTCAAACTGGTAGACAACTTAAAACCAGGATTTCTGAACATCGGAATCATATTAGGCGTAACACGACAACTCGGTCAATAGTTACTGAGCATAGATTGCAGCACGATCATGACTTTCGATGGGATGAAGTTGAAATTCTTGATGAAGAACCTAATTATAGAAAACGCATAGTGTCAGAAATGATCAACATTAAAAAACAAAAAAATAGTTTAAACTTACAAACAGATACTGAAGGTCTTCATAAAGCATACATCCCGTTAATAAACAAATTTTGACATTGTTGTGCTGTTGTCTTTATATAGTTCATAGTCGATTTTTGCAATGTGCAGACGTATTAATTTTTCGTTCCTGTTCTGACGTATAAATGTACTGATATGTTCTCTGACCAATGTGGCAATTTTATATACATAAATTGTGTGTGGATGAGTCCATTACTGGAGGTTTGAAA
>NW_017275223.1:78768-79624 GCF_001594065.2 Cyphomyrmex costatus
ATATATATATATAATGAAATATCGAAATATAGAGAAACTATGTGTCCAGGTATTCACTATCGAGGAATTAAGTGTCTAGATGTTGTCTATATGTTCGTCGTCGAGGAAGTAAGTGTCTACGTGTTTGATTGCGAGGAAGTGAGTATCTAGGTGTTCGCTGTCGAGGAAATAGGTGTCTAGGTGTTCGCATTCGAGGAACTAAGTGTCTAGGTGTTCGCCTTCGACGAAGTGGGTGTCTACGTGTTCGACGTCGAGGAAGTGAGTGTCTAGGTGTTCGCCTTCGAGGAAGTGAGTGTCTAAGTGTTCGCCTTCGAGGAACTAAGTGTCTAGGTGTTCGATGTCGAGGAAGTGAGTGTCTAGGTGTTCACCGTCGAGGATATGGGTGTCTAGGTGTTCGCCTTCGAGGAAGTGAGTGTCTAGGAGTTCGCCTTCGAGGAAGTGGGTGTCTACGTGTTCGACGTCGAGGAAGTGAGTGTCTAGGTGTTCGCCTTCGAGGAAGTGAGTGTCAAGGTGTTCGCCTTCGAGGAAGTGAGTGTCTAGGTGTTCGCCTTCGAGGAACTAAGTGTCTAGGTATTCGCCTTCGAGGAATTGGGTGTCTACGTGTTCGACGTCGAGGAAGTGAGTGTCTAGGTGTTCGACGTCGAGGATATGGGTGTCTAGGTGTTCGCCGTCAACGAAATAAGTGTCTAGGTGTTCGCTGTCGAGGAAGAAGGTGTCTACGTGTTCGCCTTCGAGGAAATGGGTGTTTAGGTGTTTGTAAGAAACAATGTGTCGTCGTCTCCGTCGTCGTCGTCGCCATCGTCGTCGTCGCCGTCGTCGTCATTGTCGTCGCCGTCGTCGTCGTCGTCGTCGTCGT
>NW_017275224.1:0-8279 GCF_001594065.2 Cyphomyrmex costatus
ATTTCGGTCGTTACGTGTGTTATTATTCCGCGCTGGGTACATTTTTTTTTCTCGCGCTGTTGTTGTTTCGCGTGGTATCGGTCGCGTTTGCCGACTTTGCGTCGTTCTGTGGGATCTTTCTGTGTCTTTATTGCTGGCCTTAGATTATATTGTTCTGTCGTGTTGTTTTGCGAATTGAGTCAAGGCTGTCGATGATATTGACTCTCTTCATACTAGCGTTTAAGCTTCGAATAACGATTTTAGCATAGGGGGGAAGGTTTACAGCGAGCACGTCTATTGGAGTTTATTTTTGTTTTCGTACGGCTCTTTTGAGTTTCGTATAATATTTCGGCCGAAGGAAACTTATTATTGTTTAGAACATGACGGAGAGAGGCGCACGTTTTGAGTGGATATATCAGCTGACCGCGAGTCAGCTGAAAGATGAGTTAGTGCGGCGGGGGTTGGACGGCGAAGGAAGCACGCCTACTTTGCATGCTCGCTTGTTGCGATATGAGCGGGGAGCCTCCTCGCCTTCGCATTTGACAGGTACGGAGGTAGATCCCGTTGACGGGCATTTACGTCCTTCGACATTAGAAAGGGTGCCTCCTGGACAGTCCATCCCCGCTTGCAACCGAGAATGTCGCGAATCGTGCGAATGAGATAGCGGGTGATTCTGTCGGCGCGCCCTCGTATACGTCGCCGAATGTGGAGAATTGGAGACCGCATCGAACGAGTTCCGTGCATGAAATTTATAATGTTTTGCGCAAGTGGAATACTACTTTTTCCGGAGAACGCGGAAACGATGCCGAGTCATTTTTAATGCGCATCGAGGAGAGTCGCGCTTTATTTCCCGTCTCGGATGACGATCTTTTTCGATGCTTGCCGTTTTTTCTGACCGGTGCGGCTCTTTATTGGTTCCGGAACCGACATGCTGAGTGGAGGACGTGGAGTGAGTTCGCGGGTGCGTGGCGCTTACGTTTCGGGGTTCCCGATTTTCAGTTCGCCCTTCGTGACGAGATTTTGCGGCGCACCCAGGGGGAGTTTGAGTCTGTCGCAGACTATCTGACGTGTATGCAAGCCTTATTCGATCGGCTAAGCCCTCCGTGGAACGTACATGAGCAATTGAATTATGCTCACCGAAATATGTTACCGCGATTACAGATTGCTATACAGCGTGAAGAGTTCTACGATTTTACCTCCCTGGAGCGAAGAGCTTCGCGGGTATAGGGGATTCACGACGCCGCGACGCGCTACCGCGCTCCTCCGCTCCCGGATAGATCTTTATTGCCAAGAGGGGATTCACGACGCCGCGACGCGCTACCGTGCTCCTCCGCTCCCGGATAGATCTTTATTGCCTGATTTAGCTTATCGTTCGCCGAAAAGGAGTCCGCGTGCTCCTGGGGTAGGGGCGGCTGGATTTTCTGCGTCAAGAACCGCGAATGATACGAGAGGCAATCGGTTTACGGGCGTGGGCGATCCGCGTGCTCCTGGGGTAGGGGCGGCTGGATTTTCGGCGTCGAGGACCGCGAATGATACGAGAGGCAATCGGTTTACGGGCGTGGGCGCTGAGTCTTTTACTTCACCTGCTGATACGGCTGTCGAGGCCACGAGCGGGTTGAAGTGTTGGAATTGTGAGAAAATAGGCCATCGAGCGCGAGAATGTCGGAAAGAGCGACGCCTATATTGTTATCGTTGTGGTAGAGCGGGCGTTACAAGGAGGACGTGCTCGAATTGTGCGGGAAACGCGGAGGCGAGTCGCTAGAGCGGGTCCTCGCGGCACCGAATTGTGCGGGAAACGCGGAGGCGAGTCGCTAGAGCGGGTCCTCGCGGCTTCTGCCGAGTTTAAAGGGGCCCACGCTTTTCGAGTAAATGTGTTAAGATCTTCCGAGGGGGCTTACCATCCACCCGAATTTCCGCCCTTAAGATATTTCCGCGTTTTTATCGCCGGTTACCCGTTAATGGCCCTGGTGGACACGGGGTCTAGTAGAACTCTCCTGGGGGACGAAGGTATCGCGATTTTAAGGCGTCTAGGCTGGCGGACGAGACTCGCGGAGGACGTTTACATACGCACCGCGAACGGACACTTAGCCGCCATTAAAGAGGAAATTAGAATGCCGCTGTTACTCGAGGGGATGCGACGCGAAGTTAACGTTTGCCTGCTGCCTGATTTGGCGGTATCGTGTATAGTAGGTATGGATTTTTTATGTAAGTTCGGTATCGGTCTTGATTTCGCTGAGGGCGCCGAGGCGAGTTGGTGTTTCTCGGCTCGTCCAACGGAGCGCTATTCTTTCAGGGGGGAAGACAATTTTGGAGAGCGTGCTTGCTGTGGACTTTCCGAATTAACCGCGAAACAAGGGCGGGAATTAGAAAATTTTTTAGAGGATAGGCTGTCGAATGGGGTCGCGAATTCCGGTGTCACCTCTCTCACGGAGCATAGAATTGACGTTGGTTCGCACCGACCAATAAGGCAGCGTTGTTATTTAGTTTCGCCGAAGGTGCAGGATGCCATTCGCGGAGAGGTCGATAAGATGTTAGAGTCCGGTATAATAGAAGCTTCCTTTAGTGAATGGTCAAACCCGATAGTCATGGTGAGGAAACCGAATGGAAAGTATCGTTTTTGCTTAGATTTTCGTAGAGTCAATAGTATATCGAAAAAGGACGCGTATCCGTTACCAAACATGACCGGGATACTGGATAAGTTAAGATCCGCGCGATATATTTCGACGATTGACTTAAGCCAAGCGTATTTTCAAATACCGTTGGCGAAGGAAAGTCGCGAGATCACCGCGTTCAGTGTTCCGGGTAAGGGCTTATACCACTTTACGCGGATGCCATACGGGCTCACGGGAACCCCGGCTACTTTTCAAAGATTATTAGATAAATTAATTGGTCCGGAAATGGAGCCTTACGCGTTCGCGTACTTAGATGATATCGTGATCGCGACACCGACCTTTGAGGGACACATGGAGTGGCTCGAGCGAGTCTTAGATAAAAGTTTTAAAGCGAGTCTTCAAACCAATCCCGACAAGTTCGAATTTTGTCGTTCTCAAGTCAGATATCTGGGGTTTGTTGTGCAGCGGAACGGCCTGACTGTCGATTCCGATAAAGCGCGACCTATTCTAGAATATCCAGTACCGCGTAATCTTAAGCAATTGCGTCGGTTTTTGGGAATGTCTTCTTGGTATCGTATATTTATCCCACAGTTTGCTACCGCGAGTGAGCCATTAACTAGGCTGTTGAAAAAGAAACAGAGATGGGAGTGGGGGAATGAACAAGAAAAAGCATTCGAAGAAATTCGTGCTCGTTTAGCTGTCGCACCTACTTTATCGTGTCCGAATTTTGACGTTCCATTCGTTTTACAAACAGATGCTAGTTCCTTCGGGTTAGGTGCCGTGTTAACTCAGAATATCGAGGGAAATGAAAATATTATAGCGTTCGCGAGTCGCGCATTATCGGCTGCAGAAGCAAGATACTCTGTCACGGAACAGAAGTGCTTGGCGGTCGTATGGGCGATAAGAAAATTTAGGCCGTATCTAGAGGGTTATCAGTTCACCGTTTTGACCGATCACAGTAGCCTACGGTGGCTTCATCATCTGAAAAACCCTACGGGAAGATTAGCACGGTGGGCGCTGGAACTCCTGGAGTACGATTACGAGATCGTACATCAGAAAGGAGCGCTACATAAAGTGCCGGATGCTTTATCGAGAATGTATGAGAGTGACGCCGGAATAGAGGGGGAGACTGTCGACGCGTGTTTGGCCGCGGTAAATGTGGAGAAGGCTTTAGAAGACACAGAGGATCCCTGGTATCGAAAACAGTTTCGGGGGGTTTCGGAAAAACCGGAGCTTTTTAAGGGATGGAAAATAGTGGATGATCGGTTATACGTTCGGCGCCCTCACAGGGTCACCGCCGCGGTCGTAGAGGATATGAATGAATGGAAGTTAGTGGTGCCGCGGGAATTGCGAGCGGAAGCTTTACGCGAGTCACATGATATTCCGCAGTCGGGACATTTAGGCGTGGAAAAGACGCATTATCGGCTCTCGATTTCCTATTATTGGCCCGGTATGTTCCGCGATATTGCAAAGTACGTCGGTCAGTGTCGGGTCTGTCAGAGTACTAAAGTTGAACAGGCTAGCCCTGCGGGCCTCATGGGGCGAAGGGTTGTCGAGGCTCCGTGGATGATTGTCGCCGCGGATATCATGGGGCCGTTACCGCTAAGTAAGTCGGGTCACGCATATATTTTAGTAATGCAAGATTTATTCACGAAGTGGGTAGAATGTCGCGCATTGCGGGCCGCGAACGGAAAGAATATTAAGGAAGCTTTTACCGATTTAGTTCTCTTACGCTGGGGCACGCCGAAATTTATATTAACCGACAACGGCACGGAATTTGTAAATAGAGTGATGCGGGAGTTCGCGCGAGAAAACGGAATCACGCACACTACAGTACCGCCGTATCATCCTCAAGCTAACCCCGTGGAGAGGGTAAATAGAGTTCTCAAAACTATGATCGTGTCGTTTCTAGATCGTGACCACCGCGAGTGGGATGTCCATTTGAATGATTTCCGCTTCGCTTATAATACGGCGTATCATTCGTCGATCGGATCTTCGCCCGCTTTCGTGAATCTAGGTCGGGAATTGGAGCTTGGGGATTTTTTGCGTAAGCGATGTGACCCGACGGTAGAAGTCGAACCTCGCGACGTGGGGGAATGGTCAGAGAGGATGAGAGAAGTGCGGTCGTTGGACGCGTGGGTGGAGGAAAATTTGGAGGCCGCGTATCAAAAGCAGGCCACTTATTATAATCGGCATAGGCGGAATCGTGTTTTTAGTGTTGGCGACCTAGTGTGGAGACGGCGGAACACGCTGTCATCTGCAGCTCAGGGGATAGCTGCAAAATTAGCACCAAAATTCCAGGGACCTTTTAGAATTACTTGTGTTGTATCGTCGTTAGTGTATGAGCTTGTCGCTCTTGATGGAACTGCTGCAGGAAGGGTCCACGTGAAGGATTTAAAACCGTATACGGCCCCGGATTGAATAGACTGTATTAGCTATCCCAATGATTTCCTCCCTCCTTCCCCCTTAAGCTGTCGAAGGCATGGAAGAAGAGAAGAGAGAATTCGAGGAGCGGTACTCGGGCCTGCTCAAGGTAATGGGCGAGTACCCAGGATTCCTGGAGGATCTGGGGGACCTGTGTCGCAAGGTCCAGGAGAGAGAATACACCACCCGGGGGGGCGATGGTGCGCGACTGGCCGGAGTCACGAGAAATGGGCCTCCAGTGCGGGCCTCGCCGATGTGAGAGGGCCACACAGACCGACCCCCCCGAGCCGCCTCGCCGAACGATCGGGCGAGGCGGAGGTAACGTCGGAGAGGAGCGCTGTGCAAGGTGCCAACGGGAGGAACAACGGGTCCGCGCCTACCGGACCTCGCGGGCGACGAGCGCGGTCGCCCGCGAGAAAGAAGCCAGGATAGGTGATGTGGCCAGTCCGGACGCCGGGGCGTGTTGGAATTGTGGCAGGACGGGACATCGCTACTCGACCTGCCCCCGGGCGCGGAGGGAGTTCTGTTTTGGATGCGGGCGCCCGGGGGTCACTTTGCGTACCTGCACCCGGTGCCAAGGAAGATGGAGGAGCCTGGGCCCGTACCACCCCGTGAGGGGCCATGATTTGCGATGCTGTTAAGGGCAGGCGTTACCAAGAGATACGCGAGTGAGGCTGTCGGAATACCACCCATATTAACTCCTACGGGATAAAGAATAAAGATTTTTCTTTTTATATATAAAATTTTTCTATTACCATCAGTGTCTAATAAGTCCCTTTCCTCTTCACACTGTCAATAAGATGGGGGACAGGGGGGGGTGATTCCTTGAAGACGTGCCTTCCTGTAGCAGCCCAGTCTAGTATTGTTTCGTATTATTCTGTATCGTCTCGTTTGGTATCGTCTCGTATCGTTTCGTTTTGTATCGTCTCGTATCGTTTCGTTTTGTGTTGTACGAGGTAACGTGTTCTCGTATTCTTTCGTCTTGTGCTATACAAGGTAACGTGTTCTCGTATTCTTTTGTCTTGTGCTATACAAGATAACGTGTTCTCGTATTCTTTCGTCTTGTGCTATACAAGGTAACGTGTTCTGGTATTCTTTCGTCTTGTGTTATACAAGGTAACGTGTTCTCGTATTCTTTCGTCTTGTATTGTACAAGGTAACGTATTGCATCGAGGTAACAGAGTCTCGTGTTGTTTTAATTATTATTTATGTCGCTACTCTGTCGCCGGGGCTTGGATCCGGCTAATCCGGCGGGAGAGGGAGCGAAGTTGTGGGTGGAGTCCGTTTGTGGTGCTTTCTCGTTATTCGTTTCTTGAGTTGACTAGTAGTAGGGAAGTTGAAAGAAGTGAGGGCAGTGAACATATGGCGAGTACTATGGTGGCGGATGACGCTCGTCGAGAACTCCTCGGTCTGTTTTAAGGAGGGGGAGTTGTGACGTGAAATTTTGTCAGTCACCCAGAAAAACAGCATAACGCGAGATCCTGGGTCCTTCAGGGTCAACGGGCGAGCGAACAAGCGAATGTGCGACATTATTATTTAATTTTATTTCATTTTTGCGATTATTGTATTATTTAATTGATATTCTCTTTGTGCGATTGTTGTATTATTTTCTTTTTTTTTCTTCTCTGTGTCGCTATTTAGTTAAGTTTTAGCTAACGTTAAGACGATCCTGAGCTCGGATTTCATTATTAAGTACGATCAAAGCCGATGGCTATTTTGTCTCTCTGTGTTTGACCGCCTCACCTATCACGAGAAGAAAGAAGACGTCGCCTGCTGCGAGGGAGACATTGCTGTCAGGGGAATTCGACTGGAATCACGGAAAGCGCGTTACACGCAGGTCGTATTATTTCATATTTGTTACTGTAATGTCGCCATTCTTCTGTGAATTATCGCACGATTATTGCAGACGTCTCGGAGAGAGACGTCAGCTGGGAACGGATTAACAGGCAGGACCTCCGCCGAAGCGCCGTATCCCGTAAAGATCACTGGAAGATCCTCGACCAAAAGGCATTTTTCCGCCTTATTTGGAAAAGCGCGCCATAGCGCACAAGGATCCGCGACACGCAAGGACCCGCGGGATCACGCGGTCGCGGCGAACCAATTAGAAGGAGCAGAGGCCGATAAGAGAGGGCCTGACGACCTGCGTGGATCCGCGAGTACTTCCGATCGGCACTTGTGCAGTGACCGACCCTCGGGAAGGACGCAGGATCTCGCCAAGCTTGATTAAGTATCGAGAACATTCTCTGTGGAGGATCCTCGCTGTCGGCTATCGAGGAAGCCGTTGAAGGAAGCAGAGGGGAGAAATCTTGGTGAGGCGAGCGTTATTAATTGTATTGTAAAGCCACCGATCGCGTAATATTTTGTGAGCGTCTCGAGCGAATCGCGTGTGTGAGTTCCGCGGGTTTGATTCAGCCGATGTCGTACCGGCAAAACTAACGCCATTGCTATTATCGATACACGCAGGCCGTTCGCCCGAATTAAGGAATTTACATGCTCAGAGTTATCGTTATTGCTCGCCCGTGTCACTGCCAAGTCATATCGTTCGTATTACTTATTAAGATTCCGGTTTGTTTAAAAATTAGAGTTGAGCCGCGTGTCACTGCTCAGCATTAGACTGTCGGTTTGCGGGAAGTTCCGAGAGTCGGACATTTCTAAGTACCGTCGACGACGACCTTGATATCGTCTCTTCTGTAATAAAGTAAACTTGTCGTCGACGCGCGACCGGGGAATTCTGTAAGCTACGTCAGCTCATGTATCGACGCGACTTGAATAAAGTGGAAACTCTTTGTCATTGTTAATATTAATTGCTGCCTGATTATTTCCGTCTGTCTCTACCTCGTTCTCCGACATTGTTTCCCGCATATCGCGAACCACCCCCTCTACCAATTTTGTTGGCTGAGCTAGCTGAGCCGGTCCGTCGCGAATTCCGTTGCTCTGTAATTTCTTTGTCCGAGCGTAACATCTTAATTTAGTGCGAAGAGTGGCACGCTCTCTCGTGCCTGGCGCCCAACGAAAATTAGTACGGCTCGAATATCGTAGCAACGCTAATTACGGCCCCTGGAGATTTCGCTCGCTCGCCATTCCCGGCCCGGGTCATACGCCAATTCGCGCTCTGTGACGGCGAAGGGTCGCTGCGACGCTGCAGCGAGGCGGCAACGTCACAATATATATTGTGAAATATCGAAATATAGAGAAACTATATGTCCAGGTATTCACTATCGAGGAATTAAGTGTCTAGATATTGTCTATATGTATGTTCGTCGT
>NW_017275225.1:0-490 GCF_001594065.2 Cyphomyrmex costatus
TATCGCCGTGTCTTTCTTCATTATTAAGGGTCAACAGGAGTGACAGAAATATTTTGTTATGCCTTCTTACAAAAAAAAAAATAGCTCTGTACGAGCCTTCAGGAGCCTTTTCTGATTACGAATATCACAATCAAAATACGATTCATGTTATATTTTAGCCATAATTTGGGAATAAAGGTAACATTTATGAGTGCAGATCAGTGCAGATCTAAATCAGTTATGCTCATTTATCTTTTCAAAGAAATAAAATTTCCTTATGAAACCTGTTAGGATTTCATTGTTATATTGCTGGGAAGGCTCGTACAGAGTCAGATTTGCAAATTAATTCTTGAAAATTTTTATTAAAATAAGATCATGTATACACCTCTCAATTGCACCATAGTACACATCGAGTGAGATAATCATATATGTAATACTACTATATGGCTAGGGGTGCGTTCCGAGTTACGCATGAAGCGCGTAGACTGCATAGAAAGTCGTTCCGAATTAA
>NW_017275226.1:0-478 GCF_001594065.2 Cyphomyrmex costatus
TCGTCGTCGTCGTCGTCGTCATCGTCATCGTCGTTGCTAGCTACGAAGTAAGGAAATGCATTCCGAAATTTTTGGCGCAAGAGATAAATGTGATCGCGACAATATCGATCGCTGCGATCTGTACGATCGTTAAAATCGGATTATTAAGTGTCTCGGCAATAACAAATGATTGAGGTTAGGAAGTCTGTTACATTGATGGCATAGACGAATACGGAAGTGAGGTTAGAATAAATATTGATCTCTGCGATCTGTACAATCGTTAAGGTCGGATTAAGTGTCTCGGCAATAATAAAGGATTGAAGTTATGGAATCTGTCACATCGATGGCATAGAATAGACGAACACGTAAGTGCGGTTAGATATTTTCTGCTTTATTACACAAAACCTGCGGTAATTCCGCTGTAAGAATATCTACAAATTATTTTCTTTTTACAACAGCATTTGGTTAGGTTACTTATTTACCGAGACACTACCCTGTC
>NW_017275227.1:0-12943 GCF_001594065.2 Cyphomyrmex costatus
AGATTTTTTAACCTATCAGAAGGTCGAATAGATATAATTTCGCCCTATTTTGCTGCTTGGGGTATACAATATAATTTGTCGGAATTCAGTAGCCTTCCATAATTTCATAAATTTTAATGATCTCGGTTTTCTCGCAAAATCATTGGGAATGTGTAGTGCAATCTCATTTTCTAAATAAGAAGATATTCGCTCGACTTCGACATTTGGAAGCCGATATTGCAAGTCGCCGGATATTAATAGGTTGAGCATTCTACGCATAATACCTAAATACAATAAATACATTGGGTCAGTTGGCACGTTTGTAACTGGGCCAAAACCAGGAATTTCTAACAAACAACTGGTAATCCTGGGATTGTGATATTCATCGTCGGTTTTATTTATAAAATCGTCATCTGTTCTTTTATGAGCACGGATTTGTGGAAAACACACTCTTCCATTAATATATTCACCTTCGATAATGCAAGAAGGACAGCTCGAATATCCTGAGTGTCCTTTCGTACATAAAACAAACGATTTTGCGGGCATGTCGCAGATTAATGAGTCAATTGTGCATTGCAATAGAATATCTTTAATATATATTCCTTCCGTGCACAACTGTTTTGCTTCTATCACAAAATCCTTTAAGAAATCATTTACATCCTTTGGTTTTTCTTCTCCGTAATATATGCCAATTACAAAAACATTTTTTAATGGTTTCACAGAACCCAATATAGGCCACAACTGTTTCTGTGATGACTTTGATAATGGTAAACCGTCGATATTGATAGATACTTTGATGATACCATCCGGTACAGTCGACATACAAGATACAATAGATTTTATCCCCTTTGATAAGCCTACGTGACAATATTCTCCAGGGAAAACATTTCTTATTTGTATATTTCTCGGGGTATTTAACAATGACCGCGGATCCGAAGACAAATTTTCATAAATAGGATATTCCTTCAGTTTTTGTAACAGTGATTTCAATGCAACGTGTGGGATATTGAATTGAACTGACCAATTTGCAAGAAACTGTTTGAAATTATCTCTTTCTCGAATATCATCACTTTCACTCTTAGTTGATGTAACCTTAATACTTTTGTGAACAGAATAATGAGATAAATCAAATGGTGTAAAGAAAACACATAGTTGCGTATTTAAAAAATTATCCATTTTGCATACATATTTTTTTTAAAGCAACTATGTGTTTTCTTTATACCATTTGATTTATCTTATTATTCTATTCACAAAAGTATTAAGGTACGATAATCAAAGAGTCAACAGTTTACGAGTTATTTAACATTTTGTGTCAAAATGTACCAAAATAAAGTGTAAAATATCTCGAAAACTATTGGTTTTTTGGTATCTCTACCTTAATACTTTTATATGCAAAATAGTTAGAGGAATCACGTTATTTAAAAAAAATTACATAATTCCATTTAAAAAAGTGGAGGTGACCTTGATATCTTTTTAGCGCCTCCACTTAGAAAAAAAACAATGTGACTAAAATGTGTCCCCCTCGACACCATTCCATTTTTATTTGAAACATTTTTTTATAGCTGGCGTATTTTAGGAGATATTCGGGTGCGTCGATTAAAATGAGCCACCCATAGTAGCTTTATCAAGTACAGAAGCAAAGTTTATAGCGGCAGCGGAATGTGTAAAAGAAATTATATTTCTTAGAACTTTAATAGAAGAAATTACAGGAAATTTCGTTAACGTCAATTTATATATTGATAAATAATAATCAAAGTACTATACAAATTATAAAGAATGGTATAGGTAACAAACGAAGTAAATACATAGATGTTCGATATCATTTTTTAAATGAGAAATATGCGGAAAATATATTGGAATTAAAGTATTGTCCTAGCGACGAACAAATAGCAGATGTGTTTACCAAACCACTCGGTAATATTAAAGGTAAATATCTAGAAAAGGGGAGCCCCCCCCCCCGATAATCTTGACATATGTTGTCAAGGTCATGACCCTGAGTAACCTCCCGCAGGTTTTAGGTGGCGGTCACTGTCCGTTAAAAAGTTATTAACAAAAAAAGTTTCAAATTAACGTACCATTTCTCGGAAATTATACATATTAACGTATCATTTCTGCCATATATGTATTATAACAAGTACTATTTTACATCTCCTTCTGTTTAGGAACGTTAAACTTTTCACGCAAAGTAACTCTCACCTCCTCCAACCCCCTGCGAAGGGGCAAACGACTTCTATGATTGTACTGTCGGGACAGACCTCTGTCAACGGCGACCTTCGGCCACCCCCCCGCACCCACACCGTCACAGAGGTCTACCCCGACAGTACTATCATAGCAACAGTACAATCGTAGAAGTCGTGTGCCCCTTCGCAGGGGGTTGGGGGAGGTGAGAGTTACTTCGCGTGGAAAGTTTAACGTTTCTAACGGAAGGAAATGTAAAATAGAACTTGTTATAATACATATATGGCAGAAATGATACATTAATTTTGAAACTTTTTTTGTTAATAACTTTTTAACGGACAGCGACCGCCACCTAAAACCTGCGGGAGGTCACTCAGGGTCATGACCTTGACAACATATGTCAAGGTCAAGATCATCGGGAGGGGCTCCCCTTTTCTAGATATTTACCATATTAAATTTGAGAAGTTTAAAAATCTAATTTTAAGCAAGTAAAGTTTGTTGCTTATTTTATGTAAACGTTCTTTA
This sequence comes from Cyphomyrmex costatus, assembly GCF_001594065.2. Classification (NCBI taxonomy): domain Eukaryota; kingdom Metazoa; phylum Arthropoda; class Insecta; order Hymenoptera; family Formicidae; genus Cyphomyrmex; species Cyphomyrmex costatus. Next base: position 2,683 of record NW_017275227.1, read on the forward strand.
TGATTAAATTAAAATTTAAACATAGATATTTTCTTTTAAGTTTAAGAGCTTTAGACAAATCCATTGTTTAAGAGTCTAATAAATATCTATATTTGCGTTTTTTTAAGTAACAATTATATTACTCTAAAGATTTATTTATTTAGACTAAAGAAACATGTTCAAAAAGTCAACGATTAAGAGAGGGTGTTAGAGAAAGTATAATCGTTGAGGTAGTTCTTAGATGGCGCTAAGCTATAAAATTAAGAATCTTGTCTGCGAATTTACTGTGAACATGTCTTTATGTCAGTAATGTTCGTTTCCTGAATTCTGCCGTTTTTTGTTTCTTTTCGTGCATCATTTTTTTTAGACGTTCGTTTGCCTTACTCTGAGAGAGCTCGCTCTGATCTCGTGTAACAGTTTCTGTTGTAATAAATCCGTAATAAACTTTATTGTAAAACGAAAACCGAGCCTAATTCATAACAGTAAAGAAAAATATGTATTCATATATATGTATATATTTTTCGATTAACCTGTGTTGGCTCACATTGGCTCAGAATATTTATTTTGTGATTTAAGTAAAATATTTCTAGCTAATTAAAACTTATGCGAATATGTACAACGGTAATAAGAGTAGATTGAAGTAACGATAGAAGTGTAACGGCTGAATTTATTACTGCTACTGTAAAAATTTAATAACGTTACCGTTACAGTTACAGATAGAAAAAAGTAACGATAATATTAATGATACTATAAGTATCTTATTTCTCACTCCTGTTATTTCTCACTCCTATACAGATATACAAGATATTCAAAAATTCGAGAGTAATCTGCAGCGTAAAGCAGTCGTGAAAAATTAAATAACAAAATAATTAAATTATATATTTAATTATATCATTTAGATATGTAATAGATTTATTTATTATATCTTTTTAAAATAACAAGAGATACTCTTAATGTGATTATGATATGGAATTTAAGATTAAAAATCTCCCTTCTTTCTCTCTCTCTCTCTTTCTCATCACAATGCTAAGTTATGGATTGTTATAGTTTAGTGTATATGTTACAAATAAAATGAAAGATGATACCAATTAACCTCTGAAATCAATCTTTTATTATATGAAGTTTCACTATCTAAAATTTTAATTTTTTCCCATTTGAATTTATGATCATGATGATTTGAAATAACCGATGTCTTTTTTTTAAAAATCATTTTTATGATTTTAATAATAGATATTGAATAAAAATATATTTTAATTCGCGAGTCTGTTATTGACAGATACACTAGACACCTTTGTGAATCTAGAATTCGATTTTTAAAAAATTAAAATTTTTATTCACAAAATTATAGTATTTTGTTTGTTGTTTTGCAGGTGATACTTTTATTTTATTGAGTAATCAGTTTATTATTTTCTAATTACAGTGCCTTACTGCAATCGACGGCTTGCCACGAGAAGGGCGTCGCCTCCGACCGACGATGAGAGTATCTCATCGGAAGCGGAGAATACTTCACCATGTGGGTCGCCGGTAAACCGCGGTGAAAATCGCGTCAATCGACGTGTTGTCAACGCGCAGAACACGACGGGCCGGAGGCGTCGTGAAAATCTGCCGAAGAAGGCAGTTAACATTCTAAAACGGTGGCTGAGCGACCACAAATTCAACGCCTATCCAAACGACGTTGAAAAGAAAACGCTCAGTCTCCAGACCAGCCTTACCATAATGCAGGTAAATAGTACACAAAAAATAAATTTTTAATGCTTAACACAGATTTATCTATATATCTCCGTAACCCAAACTAACACTTGTAAACTTTCCTATCTTATATACATATATTCATTAAAATTGTCTATAATCTGTAGGTGTTAAGTTCGGTTTTGTATATCTGTGTTAACTTTTATGTATTTTATTACTAATGCACAAATTTTAATATCTACAAATTACAAAATATATTATAAAAGGAAGATTTACAAGTACACAGCATTAAAATTTGTATCAGAATATGGGACATTGTTATAATTACAAATTACAATTATAGCAATGTCCCATATTCTGATATAGCTTTTAATGCTGAAATTTGTAGATCTTTTTTTTATAATTTGACATCGTTTGTAATTTGTAAATATTAAAATTTATATATTAATGATAAAATAAATAAAAGACACAGATACACAAAACAGAGCTTAATGTTAGAAGATTATAAAAAAATTTTTAATGTATATAAGAAAGAAAAGTTTATAAGTATTAAGTTATTAACAGCTGTAAAAGAACATAACATTTTATTGATTATTATTTACATATAGAAGAATAAAGTAGAATGGGTAAATACATATTTAAACTTATATTTATTTTAAACACATTTCTTTACTTAAAATATTTGTATACGCAGCGCAAAATGATTCGTCGAATGACGTCAATTTGACATCATTTTGACATCAATTAACGAATTAATTTTTTGCTGGGTATAAGTTTTGACATTCGTTATTATAATATTAAGGCACATACTCTGTTTGACATTTTCTATAATACAATATGCTTACATTTGCATTTTGAAAAAGAAATTCAAGCTACACTTTTAACATTATTTTATTTGCGCATTAAAAATCCCTTCTTTCATAACTTGTGCCTTATACTTTGAAGTATCTTCTGCTCTATAAAAATCCACTTTATTATAGTAACAACTTTATATGCTTGATACACACAAAGAAGAGAATGATAAGGTCTCAAAACCTCTTAAAATATAAGAAACAACCTTAGTATCCACTTCAAACAGAATATATTTAATTTGACCAAATATAGGATACTCTTCACCAAAACCAACTAATAAAATCATTCCTGGTTTGTAATAAGTATCTAACACATCAGCCCATTTTTAAACATGAATTTCATCAAAATAAATTGATTTATTAATGGATTATAACAGTTTAAGCTGTTTTTCGTTGATTATCCTCTAATTTGCATTGATTTGCTAATAACATTAAATTTTGCAGGTGTGTAACTGGTTTATAAATGCTAGACGACGCATTCTTCCTGGAATTCTGAAAGAGGCTGGTGAGGATCCAAATCGTTACACGATGTCACGTCGTACTCGTCGTGTAAACTCCAGCAGTCCTCTTCGGCATGGACGAAGAACGCCTCTTGAACCGATTGAGGACCCACCGGCACAATTCAACATAAATTTTCCGCAACGTGGATTGGAGGAACCCACATATCGGTAAGTATCTTTTTCTTTGCATCTTATTTGTTTATATTCTTGACAACTAAGAACGAAGAATTCCACCGACTCGACAACGCCGATCGACTTATACGAAAAGTCAACAGCTCGAAAAGAGATTTGCTTATTAACTAATTTGCTTATCAACTAATTCGCTACTCTGCTAATATGCTAACAATGGCAAAGGTTCCTTTTTTGGAGAATTATAAAAAATAAGTGGGAGAATAGATTAGTTAGATGTGTGAAAATATTAGATGTATCATTCAAGATTTGCGTACGCAGAAGCGAGGACTGTCCGAACGATTACGAAAGCAGTTTGAACGACTACCACAGCGAGGAAGAACATCCTTCGATACGATGGCCCAATGTAATCGTTCGTCCTTACGCTGAGGCTCAAGTCGAGCAATTAGATGGCGACACTATTTCTCATCCGTATGCTCGACGAAGGCAAGCTTTTTGAGCCTTCTTCAGAGACAATAAAAAATTACTTAAGTAAATTATAATTTAAAAATAACAAAGGATAAAAAGATGTTTAATCATAGTGAGCTCCCTCACAACCGAGAAATAGATTTTGATGACAATTTCATCCTAAAGAGCACGATCAAATGAATAATAACGGAAGAAAGGAAAGAAATAAAAGAAAGTTGAAAATCTGGGAAATTAATTTTCCAAGATGTCTAGAAAAATAATCATTTCAAATTAAATTTATCAAATTGCAACTATTTTACCGGGAGTGAGGAGACTCACCATGTTCACCACGATACTGCAACGCAAACAATCTCAAAACCGGTCTCCAGAATAATTTAGGCCAATCAGTCTCAGACACAATGAGTCACCACAAATAGTTCGACAGTATTAAATTAAATTATCAAATCACAAAATTCAAATGCTACGACTCATCACTATGCACAAGCGAGACTGACTAGTCAGCCAAGAACCCCGTGTTGATAGTAGCGACACCGAATTAGTCTGCGACTTAGCAAAACTGGTAGTTACACTTATAAATACGAGCTCATGTCCGTGCGCTCATTTTCGGGCCGAAAGTGAGCACACAGACATGAAGCTCATGATTTTGTGCGCGCGCGTGCGTGCGTGCGTGCGTGCGTGCGTGCGTGCGTGCGTGTGTGTAGCGTTTCGCCACGAGGCTGAATGGGCGTGAAAACACGACAAAAGGCTGAATAAAAGGAGTGGAAAAGTGACGTTTTGACGATTTTTGTTGCGTGCCATTTCGTTAATATTTGCTTATTTGTGACACGCAACAAAAATTAATGTGCATTTCTCGCCTATGATGTCATAATTCCAACATAGCCGTCGCGGCTACTCAGAAGCTCTTAAAGACAACGTTTTTTTGTTTTGTAGGCTTAACCCTTCCAATGTGGAGAATTCTGAGAGTACCCGCGAAGAACCTGCTGCATACTGGAGCGCACCTCGTGAGCATTTGGTATCGCCTGTCGTTCAACAGCACATCGTATATCGTGGCCTGTCAACGCGAAGTCTTGAAAACGCTTATGTTCACGAACACAATGGTGATTCATTCAATATGCTCGTCGAACTTGCGGTAAATTTACCTTATGCAATCTCATAAGGTAACCCAACACGCCTTCACCAGAGTCTCGTCTCTCGACGTCTTCCCCATATTCGTCACCGTCTTCTATTTCGTCTTCTCTTCCATCAACGGAAGAATCTTTACACTCGAGAGATACGTCGGTATCGTAATTATCGTTGCCATTGACAATCGCGGCTCAATAGATGACGAAGATATAAAAGGTAAATAAAAGACAAAAATTCCTCTCAAAAACCTAGCAAATTATTACACTTTTTAGAAATTGTTACAGTTATATCAAAGGATCAATCGTCAGTCATTTTCGACATGTTTATCTCATTGTTACTATTAAAGGGTTTTTTTTTCTGTAGGAGTTTAAAAAAGAAAATTTAGGCGTTTTAGGAATTTTATAAAGAAAACATTAAATTATAACATTGAAAGAAGAAAGACGTTTAATATATAGATACAAACATTAAGAGATATATATTTTTTTCATGTGAAATATATATTAAATATATCTTTTATACGTGTAAAAAAATAAAAAATTTTTAAACATGAGACATATAGATATATATGTATGTATGTATGTATATTGTGTATGAATATCTCGTGTGAATATCTCATATAATGTTTCTGCTTATATTGGATTTCTCCATACTCTCGCCATTATGATCCAATGAATGTGTTTGTGTGTGTATATATTCAGAGAATTCTTTTACATTCAAAATTTGCAACGGCAGGGGCGTTCCTAGGGTACTTGGCGCCGGGGTGCCACACTAAATTTGCCGCCTCTACTTATATCTTTTTATATTCTTTTATATTTCAATTTAAAAAATAATATGTAGTTGTTTCTAGAGAACAATAAAAACAGCGTATTTAGGTTATTATAATTTATTGCATCGAACAAACGTGACAAAATAAAATTCGAACAAACTTTAAAAATAATTTTATAAAACAAATAGAAAATCTAAATATATTATACTAACAGAATAAAACTTATTCATTATATAATATATATTAACATTATATATGTATATATATTTTTTATAGATTCTATTTATTCTATTTTAATTAAATTGCACTTTCCTTGACTTTTTAATTGAAAATTCATTAACAATGTCTGTTATATCTAAATTTCTTGAAATTTCTCGCTCTATACTTATAATAGATAAATTTGTAAGACGTTCTTGTTTCATTGTAGAACGTAAATAATTCTTAATAATTTTTAATTTTGAGAACGATCTTTCTCCGGTAGCTACAGTAACAGGCATTGTTAATAAAATTCTCAAAGAAATGGATAAATTCGGAAAAATATTTATTAAATCATTTGATAATAAGTATTGTAAAATATCTAATGCATTCATATCAGATGCAACATAAACTGACAAATTTTCAATTTCTTCATATAAATCAATAGCGTTTATATCAGATTCTACATTAGAAACAGATAATTTTAAAACGGCGATAGCGTGCCAGAAAGTGCCACTTACGACACGGAAAATGGTGCGGTAAGCGCGAGTTTACGGCACACAGTGCTATAAATTATATTAAATTGTATCAAATTATACAGTAAAGACAGAATATATTTATGATTTATCTGTCTGTTGATTCTTGATTCTCCTCGTAAGACGATAGTATTGGCAACAATAATTTTAGTTAAATGTTTACAAGGACTCAATAAAAAAGTTTTTTTAATAAACAATTTTCTAAGAGGTAGGACTTGTTTTTGAAAAAATTTTCATGAGTGTGCCGCCCCCTTAAACGTGGCGCCCGTGTGCCCTGCACTCTTTGCACACCCGGGTTGGAACGCCCCTGTATATGCTCTATATTTCGAGAAACATATTGAAGTTTATTCTGTTAAAATTTCAAAGAAAAATGGTTGCTTCCTGAGCAATTAAACATGATTTTTTGGATCCACAAATAACAATTAGTTATATTTATTCGCTCAGCAAGCATGCCTAGCCGCTTTGCCATCTTGACTCGTCCAATTGGCTTTCAAACGAAATTTACGTTAAAGAGTTACAGAATAGATCTGCTGTGCGGTTCCTTCAAGTTGATGTATTTTCACATGTATAAATCATACGAACAATATCGTAGATAGACACAATATTACTAACAATTCACAGACAGTATCATATGGTATACTTGCAGACAGAACGCATATATGCGTATACGTGAATTAAATAAGGATAGCTCGAAATCAGGTTTATTTCTGTTACATAAAAGTCGGCAGTCTAGTAAAGATGTCCCGTTTTCACAAAGGCATTATAAAAATTTAGAAAAATTAGACATAATAGAGAAACTACAGAATTTATATAAATACCATTATAAAATACCAGGATTTTGTGGCTTGGTAGAAAAGACGAATGTCTAGAAATATGGAAGAAACAGGAGTCTTGGGTCATATCCCTGATGTCTTTTTTCATATCATTTATTTTTTAAGTTCGTATCAGACTGCCGACTCTTCAGGCCAACCCGACTGTCAACTCTGACTGCCAATCAATCACTTAAATTAGTTTATTGTGTTTGATACATTATTGGTCGATAGTTAAAGTTAGTGGTCGGGTCGGTCTGAAGAGGCGGTAGTCTGACAATGAGTACGATGTAATATTTTACAGTAGTACTTTATAGCTTCAAAAGTGGAATTTGAATTTCAAATAATAACAGTATCAGTTCATTTTTGTTATCTCTGAAAATATTAAACAAAGACAAATAATGCCTATAAGTGTAAGTCCAAAACAGAACGCATTCCAGACTATATTCAAATTTCTACCAAAGTACCACCCAGGAATCAACTCCATTTTTGTTTACCGTACGTTAAACAAGAATGACATCCTGGGAGCACTGATGAGAATTCGAACATTCCTAAGATTGCACTCTATCGTTCCCATCCACCTGCATTATATGCAGGATATTCCTGCAAGTATATGTTACTCTTGTTTTAATGCGGTAAACAACAAAGGAACACATCTGGGAGGTACTCAGGTAGAAATCTGAACGTATTCTAAATAAGGAAGCCTAAATATGATTCAGTTCACATAATAGAGAGAAGGAGGAATCCAAAATGGACACAAAAATTTAGATATTTATAAAATATATATTTTTACATTCAAATAAATTTAAAACATTTAAAAGTTTTCTGTAAAAAAATTCTTACAAATACCTTATTTTTTGACATCTAGAAAAACATCTTTTATAATAATATTACGAAATAACATTAGTTATCAAATAGTTAAGAATTTATCTGATTGATCGTAATAATTTCTAATTTTTTGGGAAGAGAATTTTGCAGCACTAACAAATATATGACATTTACTTAATGTCTATGAGACTCGATTGTACTATTATTTTATATATAATTTTGGTATTCTATATTCATTTTACAGTTTTCATATTATCTTGATTATTCTATTTCTGTTCACGTCGTTCTTGAATTTCATTGTTTCAGAAACTTTTAAACATTGAGAAAGTTTTCTATTGCTCTCGCGAATCGCATTTGTATTTAATAAACGCGCATGAAACATTTATCAGGATAATGCATTTTCGCACAAATCAAACTCTCGTGATCAATAAACTTACTCTCGTCTCATCATTTTAAGCTCATCGACAAAATAAAGTAATTAAATTGAAATAACAAATAGATAAACTTCTTACATAGTGTAAATATAGAAGTAATATGTCTGAAAAAATACGCATTCTCCTGTTTGAAAACAAGAGAATAGCGTACGAGCCAAAGACTATTGTTATATTTTGTTAGGGCTAACTATTAAGTTATAGTGCTAATTAAATTGTGTTAATCGCGATAGATTCTTAGGCAGCATAACGTAATTTTCTTCTGTAAATGTTACGAGAGGTAGATTAGGCGACAAATTCAAAGAAACTGTAAATATATTATATACGCGTGAGATTCGTTACATGTGTGTACATGTGTATATTCGCGAATTGCCATGTAAATTAATTATTCCGCTGCAATTCAAGAATTACATTGTGATCGTGAAGAGATCATAATGTAGCAAATGATAAACACGTGTTCATGGACAAAGTTGTTAAATGTACAACTGAAGTTTATTTTAATACAATACAATATTGTTATCATAGTGATAAATAAAACATTTTTGTCTCGATTCTCCTACACGTTTAAAAATTGTGCTATTTTGTAATCGCTGACGACATATGCTAAGACATATAAAGGAGGGTGAATGAAAAATTTTTGGAAATTTCGCGTATGTGCTACTATCTTTATAATCTTACCTTTTTTTTAAAAAAAAAAAAGGTAAAAGAAGCGCTAAGAGTGGGTGCTGCTAGTCAAAAAAACATTTCGACCAGTTTCACCAACGCCAATTACTTAATCGACTGTAAAACTGACTAATCACATTTGCTGTTTAGTAGAACCATCTTTTTTAAAAACCTACGTGATATCCTTATTTACTTAAATTTAATGACATGTATCATTTGTATAAAAGTTTTGATATCAATAGTCGGCGCCAAGTTAAATTCTACCTTATCCCATAAATTTAATTAACTAGTCTTTAAAAATTCTATCTCTAAAGATCTAAGAGGTACCATCCTTACACTCATGTAATTCTAATGATATGTATCACTTGTATGTATATATAAACTTACCTTTTTAAAAAAAAAAGGTAAAAAAAGCGCTAAGAGTGAGTGCTGCTGGTCAAAAACCATTTGGGCCAGTTTCACCAACGTCAATTACTTAATCAACTGTGAAACTGACTAATCACATTTGCTATTTAGTAGAACCATCTTTAAAAACCTACGTGATATTATCCTTATTTACTTAATTCTAATGACATGTACCATTTGTATAAAAGATTTGATATCAATAGTCGGCGCCAAGTTAAATTCTAATCTTTAAAAACCTACGTGGTATTATCCTTATTATTTACTTAAATCAATGACATGTATCATTTGTATAAAAGATTTGATATCAATAATCGGCGCCAAGTTACTCTACCTTATTACTTACTTAATTTTAATGACATTTATCATTTGTGTACAAGATTTGATATCAACAGTCGGCGCCAAGTTAAATTCTACCAAATTAAAAAGTAAAACACAAGTGGTACCTTTAATCTTTAAGTGAATCCATAGAGTACTATTATTTAAATTCTTCTAAATTAAAAAGTAAAACCCATGTGGTTCTATCTTTATCTTCGTACAATGAAACCTAAGTATATGCCTTTGTATTCTTATTAAAAGATCTTCCTATTCGAAACCAAGTGACTTAAATTCTTCTTTAAAAAAATTATATCACAATTAATTTAAAAACAAAATGAAAAAAATTTATTTAAATAGAAAAATTTTTTATGTAAAAACACTTCGCGCTGCTAGAGCGAATAAGAAAAACAATGAAAACTATCTAAAAGCTATAATAATTAATACAAATATATGTAATAGTAATGATAATTTAAAAATTATAGTAAACATATTCTAAATGCTACATTTAATTAATAAATATACAGCTTACTTTTCTTTTTTTATGTATTTCACTCGCATATACTGTACGCGAATAT
>NW_017275227.1:13642-18407 GCF_001594065.2 Cyphomyrmex costatus
AAAAGTAACGAAAAGTTATTTTTCAAGTAACGGTAACTGTAACGAGTTACTTTTAAAAAGCGATAACTGTAACTGTAACTAGTTACATTTTTTACTCGGTAACGAGTAACTGTAACTAGTTACTTTTAAAAAGTAACTTTCCATTCCCTGTATTTCACTCCCATATACTGTACGCGAATATACATACAGACTGCATATTTTAATTCTCGTAGTTTCGAATCTCTTTTATACAAAATGTTACATCCATATATAATTTTATTATGACGTTATTATATTGGTATTGAGATACAATTCTCTCGCACACACATATACACGAATATATACACACTAAATACTTCAATTCTCGTGAAAATGTTTCTTATCTTTATTATTGTATTTTATTACATCGAGATCGAGAATTAGCAGCGCGAAGTGTTTTTACATAAAAAATTTTTCTATTTAAATAAATTTTTTAAAGAAGAATTTAAGTCACTTGGTTTCGAATAGGAAGATCTTTTAATAAGAATACAAAGGCATATACTTAGGTTTCATTGTACGAAGATAAAGATAGAACCACATGGGTTTTACTTTTTAATTTAGAAGAATTTAAATAATAGTACTCTATGGATTCACTTAAAGATTAAAGGTACCACTTGTGTTTTACTTTTTAATTTGGTAGAATTTAACTTGGCGCCGACTGTTGATATCAAATCTTGTACACAAATGATAAATGTCATTAAAATTAAGTAAGTAATAAGGTAGAGTAACTTGTCGTCGATTATTGATATCAAATCTTTTATACAAATGATACATGTCATTGATTTAAGTAAATAATAAGGATAATACCACGTAGGTTTTTAAAGATTAGAATTTAACTTGGCGCCGACTATTGATATCAAATCTTTTATACAAATGATACATGTCATTAGAATTAAGTAAATAAGGATAATATCACGTAGGTTTTTAAAGATGGTTCTACTAAATAGCAAATGTGATTGGTCAGTTTCACAGTTGATTAAGTAATTGACGTTGGTGAAACTGGCCCAAATGGTTTTTGACGAGCAGCACTCACTCTTAGCGCTTTTTTTACCTTTTTTTTAAAAAAAGGTAAGTTTATATATACATACAAGTGATACATGTCATTAGAATTAAATGAGTGTAAGGATGGTACCTCTTAGATCTTTAGAGATAGAATTTTTAAAGACTAGTTAATTAAATTTATGGGATAAGGTAGAATTTAACTTGGCGCCGACTATTGATATCAAAACTTTTATACAAATGATACATGTCATTAAATTTAAGTAAATAAGGATATCACGTAGGTTTTTAAAAAAGATGGTTCTACTAAACAGCAAATGTGATTAGTCAGTTTTACTGTCGATTAAGTAATTGGCGTTGGTGAAACTGGCCGAAATGTTTTTTGACCAGTAGCACCCACTCTTAGCACTTTTTTACCTTTTTTTTTTAAAAAAAGGTAAGTTTATAAAGATAGTACCAAATGGGTTTTACGTTTTAATTTAGTAGAATTTAAATAATAGTATGGTTTTTTACATGGGTTTTTAAAAATATAAGAATAGTAGCACATGGGTTTTTAAAGACAGTAGAATTTAACTTGGCGCCGACTATTGATATCAGATCTTTTATACAAATAATATATGTCATTATATGAGGACAAAGATAGTACTACATGGGTTTTACTATTTATTTATTTTAAGAAGAATTAAACCATTTGGATTGAAATAGAAAGATCTTTCAATAAGATTGTACTAACCGTACTGAATTCTTAGCACTCCACTCAGCGCATTGACTGCTTCTCTTTCGACCTGAGGCAGTTGATGCGTCTGATGCGTTCATGCGGTCTATGCGCATGATTTGTAATTCGGAACGAGCAACGAGTACCGACAATACAACAATGAACGGACGAATATTTGCGATTTGCGATGGTACAGCGATTACAGCAATTGCATGATTTCCCGGTCTTATTAGAGGATAAAAATAAAGTATTAACTTTATTTTTAAATGAAGAGGATATGGCGAATGTATGCCAAGATAAAATTAATAGTATTATTCAACAAAAATTGAAAGAGCGAAGTAAGAGTCAGAAATAAATTACATTTAAAATAATATTAAAATGTTAACATATTTACAATAGAAATTAGTATATTATGTAATAAGTGCGCGAAGATAACTTTACCGCACTAGCGACGAACGCTGCGCACGAGTCGCCGCAGGCGACAAGTGCGCTTGCGTTCGATGCAAGTGCGGTAACGTCGCGCACGAATTGCTTACGATATTTTATGCAATTCTGTGCGCAAAGTGTGCCTTCGCGCACTAATTTTAATGTCGAGAAGTTCATTTTACGGGGTTGGTATGCGTGAAGTAGTTAGTCGTGCGCGAAATTCCACAGTGAGTTTCTAATGGAAATTTTTCGGTATTTATAAACTGATATGCAAAAAATGTGGGCACTATCGTTCACTTCATTATCCACTTCGCGCACGACTCATCACTTCGCGCACGACTAACTACTTCACGCATACCAACCCCGTAAAATGAACTTCTCGACATTAAAATTAGTGCGCGAAGGCACACTTTGCGCACAGAATTGCATAAATTACAAAAATTGCTTAACAATTGTTACGCGCAGCATGTTTTTAATTTTAAGTAACGGGCATAACGTTTTTAATTTTAAGTAATTTTTTGTAATATTTCTATTGTAAATATGTTAACATTTTAATATTATTTTAAATGTAATTTACTTCTGACTTTTACTTCGCCCTTTTAATTTATGTTGAATATTGTTAAATTAAGTGTCCTTGAATATTTTCATCAAAATTAATGACATATTATTTTACCTTGATTTATTTAATATATAGATTAGACGTTATATTAATTAGGAATTACGCGATCGACGTAATCTATAATTTTTTCAACTCCAATTTGTTTTCCACGTGATTTATCTACTGTTAATAGAAAAAATATTTTTTGCATACCTCACTTAGAGATATGCCTTCGACTTCATTTTCACTATCGCTCGAATTGGAACTCTCTCTCTCTCTCTGTCATCGGAACTTTCATTATTTTTCTTTAAAAGTATTAAAGAAGAAATTACAATTATTAGAAATTGTTTATTGACGTCTTGTACAGCGTCCATCTTGAACTCGCATAGAATGCATAGGAAATCGTTCCGAATAACTAAAGCACTTCATGCGCTTTGACTAAACGGAACGATTTTAAAGCTTACGCACCAGTAATGCGGTATACGCGCTTCATGCGTAACTCGGAAAGCACCCACTGTCTTTTCCCTACCTTAGCGAGGTAGGGAGAAATAGTCACTCTCGAAGTGGTTCGGGTGTGTTTTCGAACGCAACAATCGAAAGTCCATCGAGAGTATCGAAGTATTTTCGAACGATCCTCGGGAGGATCGAGGCACTCAGGTAATGTTTTCGAACGCGGCCCAAACATTTATCTTATTATATCATCTTTTCTTGTTATTTTAGTAAAATCTTATACAAATATATTGTTTATCTGTGATATTTTATATTATCTAAAATAAATGATGTGTACTTTGAGGCATAATGGCGCACTAATACATGGGGCACAATGGTACACACTAGAGATCCTCAAGTAAGAGATGCGTGATCTGAAATCACTACTGGATTGGTTGATGGCGACGTCGCAAGAATATGGCGCAACCAATGGCGCAATCGTATTATAATCCTACTTACAAGTATGACACACAAGTTTGACATACAAGCACATACAAGTATAACACACATATGACACACACATGACACGAAGGTCGCCATGTTCTTGCGAATGCTCAGAAGTTCGCGCATCTCTTATTTGAAGATCTCACAGTGGCTGCCGCCGCGGCGCCGTGGCGCTATCCGCTGTGACATGATTGAGGTTAGCTTTGACTATATACAAATGGACTAGCTGCCAGTAGAGATCCTATAATAAGAGTTTGGCAAAAGCGGGCCCAACTTCTGATTGGTTCTCTACCTTGGTCCATTCGGTATTCTTCGGATAGCTTTGTACATTGTAGGAAAACGAGTTCGAAGAGTAGAAAGAGACCGATAGCGTAATACGAGAAAGAAAGCAATATCTGTTATCTCCTTCTATCCGCCATCTTTGGTCCGCTTTGGCCAAACTCTGATTATTATAGGATCTCTAGCTGCCAGTAACCAATTTCAGACGTGTCCTCAAGTTGGAAACTTAGGCTCCGCCCCGAAGAGTGATTTTCTGCGGGAGTAGGGAGTTTTGACTATATATGCACGGTTCTGTCCAGTGTTGTACATAGATGATTTTAAAATTAGCTAGATAAAGATAAGATGAAAATTTGGAAATTTATCTTAGATAAGATAAAGATGATTACATTTAAATTAATCTAGATAATATAGATAAATTTATCTGACAATTCATTTGAAAAATTCCAGATAATTTTTTATTTTTAAGACTATTTATAAATTAAAAATCAGTTTTTAATCAAAATAATTAAAAAATATTAAATTTTACAATTTTAATATGTAATACTTCGTTTGTCTCTTACAATGTCTCTCACAATTTTCAAAAAAATAATGAAGAATCACATAAAAATTCTATACAGTCCTTTTCCTCTATATTAGTTGCATGAAAGCAAGCATGTCATAATCATTGCGGTTATGAATAATACGTTGTATTATGAATAATAGTGTACCTTATAATATTGATAATAACATTCTTTTAAACATAGTGAAAGACATAGGTCAAAAACTTTTTTCGATTTCGGATTAGTGTCGTCCATGAA
>NW_017275227.1:18867-19302 GCF_001594065.2 Cyphomyrmex costatus
TGATTGTTTCCTTCCCGACTTCGCGAGGCGGCGCGACCAGCGTTACGACACTAGGTGCATCCAGAAGCACAACTGCTGACGGAGCGCTCAGTGAGCTCTTGTATCTGTTTGGTTTATATTTTTAGATCTAATGGAATATGTCAATCAGATAAAAAAGCTCACTGAGCGCTCAATGAGCGGTCGTGCTTCTGGATGCACCCACTGAGTGTCTTTTCTTTAAGAGCGAGTCGTTGAGTGAGTTTCGCTAGAGAACGACCGGTGGACCATTTTTTATATCCGAGTGAATCATATTTCGTATTATTATACTTTCCATTAAGGGGATGCTGGAGCTACGGCCGAACTTGATCGAGGTCGGTACAACAGATTTGTGACCGTTCACTTACGCCCTCTGCCTGCCGCGCGCCGCGCGCCGCCGCTGGCCCCGAGCCGCCGCTG
>NW_017275227.1:25935-31813 GCF_001594065.2 Cyphomyrmex costatus
AAAAAAAAAAGGAAAAACTTTGACCAGGGCACGAGTGTTTTATGTTACGGGCCTAAATACGTCGATAATTCGGTCGATAATCTACGATTCAGCGACGCTTATTTCATGACAGCGCCGCTGTCGGAATATCGCGGAACTAAAATATTACTCGGTTTCATGGTGGCACGTCAATTTCGCTCATAATATACTGACGAAATTTTTGTAGACTTCGTGCTCTTATACTAAAGCACCTAGCTCGTTTCTCCAAGCATAGTATTGTTCCTTGAGGATTCCTGTTGTCCGGATGATACCGTTTTTTAACGTGCAAGACCTGAAATTATTATATGCAGCACATATGTGGCGAGTCGACTGCAGAAGCCGATAACAAAACTGTAAGTTTTTAATTTTCTTTCGTTTTTCATATTAAAATGAATGAAGCGGACTATGTTATTGTCGATACTTTAATTGTGGAGAAGGAATTTTCGATCCATAAAGACAATTAAAAATGCGAAGTCAACAAAAATTTTTGGGTAAAACAGGACACTCCAGCATCCCCTTAAAGGAACTTGTTATTTTCACTTGAGATCGTGTTCACCTTAAACACTCCGTATACCCGATCCCACATTTTGGGGGCTCAGCCGGGATTGAGAAGAGAAGACCGACGGGATCGAGCTATACAAGGAAAACGACGCCGAGTAGTGAACAAAGACGACGACGCTACGAGGAAAACGACGCATACGACGAGGTACGACGAGAAGTGGCGTGTACAACGAGGTACAATACGTCGCATTCAACGAAGTACGACGAGGAAGACGCATACGACGAGGTACGACGAGAAGTGGCGTGTACAACGAGGTACAATACGTCGCATTCAACGAAGTACGACGAGGAAGACGCATACGACGAGGTACGACGAGAACGACGCATACGACGAGGTATGACCAGAACGGCGTGTACAACGAGGTACAAAACGTCGCATTCAACGAAGTACGACGAGGAAAACGCGTACAACGAGGTACGAAAACGACGCATACAACGACGTACGAGGACGACGCGCACGGTAAGGTGCGAGAGAGAAGATAAGACGAAAGACGAGATAAAGACGAAAGACGAAACGAGGAAGAAAGACGAAAGACGAGAAGATAAAGAAGAAAGACGAAACGAAAGACGAAAGACGAGACGGAGAAGAAAGACGAAAGACGAAAAGACAGAGAAAGACGGAAGACGAAAAGGGAAAGACAGAGAAGGACGAAAGACGAGAGAAACGAAGAGACGAAGAAAGAAGAAGGAAGATAGACGACGAAGGACGAAAGAAGTAAAGACGTTAGAGGAATATTCGCGAAGGCACAGAGTATATAATAGCAAGGCTGTCGAACGTGGACGTCGGCCATATTGCTTATGTTGTACATTGCTCGTGTCGTTCGTGTTGCTTTGAGTTAACCAAAGACAATTGAATATAAACGATGGAGACGCTTGGTCAGATTGGACCAGTCGCCGATAAAATACGTACGTCATCACGCCCCGCTGTGTACGCACTTTATCGACTGATATTTGAGAAAGAAGGAGACCGCACTAGTCGTAGACAGTTGCGTGGTTTCCGCGGTTTTGATTTTAACGACGCATCCGATGAATATCGAGGAAAGCTAGAGTACGCTGCTGTTTTCTCGATCGGTGATTTGACTTCCATGTGCAATATTCTTGGCTTGGATTATACCGGTAGTAAAGAAGAACTGCGACAGAGAATTATAAGGGCGCTTATGAATATCGGAACATTAGTGCCACCTGAAGACGACGATACGGATGCCGATGAGGATTCGGAGGAAGAATTCGATGAGCAGGAGCGACAGAGAGAAGATGATGATAGCCAGATTAACGACGTAAATGTTTCTTCGCTTGCAATCAGTGTTACCGGCTCAAGACGCAACGAGCAGGTGCTCCCAAGACAGAGAGGAAGTGGCAAAACGAAGATCACATTTAATTTCAAAGACATTGAAGATACTATTCGTTCATTTGATGGAAAAGAGCATTATCCAATAGAGAGATGGATAGCAGACTTTGAAGACATGGCAGCTGTGTTCGAGTGGAGTGACACGCAAAAGTTAGTTTTCGGCCGCAAATCGCTTAAAGGGGTGGCCAAAACGTTTGTACAAGGATTAAGCATCACTCATTCCTGGAAAAAACTTAAAGCTGCGTTGCTGGAAGAATTCAGTCTTAAAGTGACCAGCGCAGACATACATCGCAGGCTTGCCAGACGGAAATTAAAGAAGGACGAGAACATACAAGAGTACTATTTATCCATGAGGGAGCTGGCTTCACAAGGTGAAATTGAGGCCGAGGCAGTTATCCAATACGTCATCGATGGTATCCCTGACAGCAGTAGCAAGATAGTGTTGTACGGGGCAAAAAGCTATAACGAGTTTAGAGAACGACTTCGCACTTTCGAGAGGATGCAGGAGAGAAATCCTGTTACGAGTAAGAGCCATCCGAAGAAAGAAGCAGTAGGTAAGAGTACGAAAGATGACCGAGCATCGAAGGAAGACCGGAAGCAGACATCAAAAGCTATAGATTGTTGCTATAATTGTGGTGAGAGCGGACATAAGTCGTATGATTGTAAATTTAAAGAGAAAGGTAAAAAATGTTTTAGTTGCAGTAATTTCGGTTATGAATCAAAGAATTGTCCTCGGAAGGAAGATGTTTCGACGACAGCTAATATCCTCGTAGAATCTGTGCATGTAAGTCGAATGTTCAAGGAAGTCACAATAGAGGGTAAAAAATGTAGTGCTTTATTAGATACAGGTAGTCACCTTTCTTTGATGCGTGAAGATGTCTTTACGTCGTTTAACATATCTGAGTTACAGAAATCTGAAGTGCTTCTAATGGGCATTGCTCAGGGTCAGGTCAGGACTCTCGGACATTTTCGAACTATAATTACGATAGATAACTTTGACTTTCCTTTAACATTCCACGTGGTTCCCACAAATGCTATGAATATTTCTGTAATATTAGGCACTGACTTTATTAGTCAAGCTGAAATAAGAATTGATGAGAATGGCATCACAGTTCATAAATCTAGTGTTTCAATGTTCTTACCTCAAATTGTATTGCAGCCGGAGAAGAACGAGGAGGGTCACGTAGATGTAATGATAGATCAGGAATCTAAGAGTACCGTAGAGAACATGTTGTTAACATATGAGCCTAATAAGACCAAGACGACAGGCATAGAATTAAGTATAGCAGTAAAAGATGCGACGCCTATTCATCAACCCCCACGAAGGTTACCTCCGAAGGAAAAAGAGATTGTCGAGAAACAGGTGAGCGACTGGGTGGACGAAAGGATAGTAGAACCATGTTCGTCTGAGTATGCAAGTCCCGTGGTAGTAACAAAGAAAAAAGACGGATCCCCGCGGCTATGCATTGATTATAAGAAATTAAATCGAGTAATAATGAAAGATAAGTATCCATTGCCGATAATCGAGGATCAAATAGATCGGTTGACTTACGCTCGCATATTCAGTACGCTAGATTTGAAAAATGGATTTTTCCATGTTGATGTAGAAAAGCAGAGTCGTAAATACACTGCCTTCGTCACCCATCAAGGTCAGTTTCAATTTTTAAGAGTACCTTTTGGATTATGCAACTCACCTCCTGTTTTTCAAAGATTTATTAACCATATCTTCCGACCATTGGTTAACGACGAAATTGTATTAGTATACTTAGATGATTTGATTGTAATAGCACCTGATGTAAAAGAAGGTATTAGACGGTTGCAAAAAGTTCTTCAAGTAGCAAGTGAATACGGCTTAGAACTTAATAAGAATAAATGTCATCTATTGCAGTCTAGCATAGAATACTTGGGGTATGTGATAAGGAACGGTGAAGTCCTTCCGTCTCCCAATAAGATACAGTCTGTTTTGAATTTTCCGGAGCCGCGCTCATTAAAAGATGTCCAGAGTTTCCTGGGGCTTTCCGGATATTTTAGAAAATTTATTGAGTCATATTCCATTAAGGCAAGACCTCTTTCCGAGATGTTAAAGAAAGGAGGTACATTTGAATTTAGCACTAGAGTAAAAGAATCATTTGAGCAATTAAAATTGGATTTGAGTCGCAATCCGGTTTTGAAAATCTTTAACCAAAAATTTGAGACTGAGTTACACACCGACGCATGTAAAGACGGTTTAGGAGCCATTCTTTTGCAGAAAAATCCTGACGACGGTAAATTGCACCCTGTGTATTATATGAGTTTTAAGACGACTGATGTTGAGTCAAGGTATACCAGTTATGAACTTGAGGTGCTAGCAGTGATACGAGCTTTAGAGAAGTTTCGCCACTATTTATTAGGCATAAAGTTTAAAATAGTCACCGACTGCATTGCCTTCAAACAAACGATGAATAAAATTAAACTATCAGCTAAAATCGCGAGATGGGCTTTGCTAATTGAAGAGTTTGATGCAATCGTTGAACATAGAATTAATTCTAGAATGCGGCATGTAGATGCGCTCAGCCGTTATCCAATTTTAGCTATTAGTAATGACGACAGTGTTTTAGTTAAAGTAGCCGATGCACAAAGGAGGGATTCGGAGCTACGGACCCTCACGAAGATTCTAAAGGAAAAACCGTATGATGATTATGTTATCAGAAGCAATATTTTGTATAAGTATCAAGATGGACATGAGTTATTAGTTGTACCTAAAGAGATGCAACATGAAGTTATCCAGATGGTCCATAGCGACGGTCATTCCTCAGTAAAGCGATTAAAGATGCGTTGGAAACAAGAATATTATATTCCGAGAGTGAAAATGAAACGAAAGGACGATTTAGCGATTAAAAGAGTACAATTAGGACTTGGTAAAAGATTGTGTGCCAAATATCGCGGTCCTTATAAAATAGTAAAGGTCAAATTTAAAGATTTTTATGATGTAAAACGCGTGCAACCTGGAGAAGGACCAACGAAAACTAGCACATGCGCTGAATATATGAAGCCCAGGTCCACTGCTTTGTAATCATCTGGGCCAGATGACGTTCAGGACGGCCGAGTTGTAGGATTGTAGAATAGTCCGAATAGTAAGGAACGCGTTATCGACTATGCGTGATTTATCCCTAGCGCTGATTGTTTCCTTCCCGACTTCGCGAGGCGGGGCGACCAGCGTTACGACACTGAGTGTCTTTTCTTTAAGAGCGAGTCGTTGAGTGAGTTCCGCTAGAGAACGACCGGTGGACCATTTTTTATATCCGAGTGAATCATATTTCGTATTATTATACTTCCATTAAAGGAACTTGTTATTTTCACTTGAGATCGTGTTCACCTTAAACACTCCGTATACTCGATCCCACATTAATATTTTTATTATCTAGATAAAGATAAGATGGCATCAAAATTTCATCTAGATGATCATCTAGATAATTTTATCCAGACAAGATCGAACACTGGTTCTGTCACAGTATGTACAGTAGCGCAACTCTCTGTCGGCACCTTTGATGTTAGTGTCACACAAAATGGAGTGCGCATGCGCGAAATAAGCAAGATGCCCAGTCGCGCCACCTAAACTTCTTTCTCACTTGCTCTTTACTCTCCATCTTTCCATCTTTTTCTAGCTACTCTAGCTTATTTGTATGTACTACATCGAATTAATCTAAACGTAATAAAAACTTAAAAAAATAGACCATAATTGTAATGCATTGTAAAATAAAAAGATAAGAAAATATAAGCTTATGTAAATATTGTATGTATAATATAAATATTATACTGTAAAAATATTTTAATTAAAGTCAGCGACATATATACAATGCGTTTTTTCCTGTTAGATTGCTTGCGTTTTTGTAAATTATTAGTACTAAATAAGTATAAGTAAAGGACTCTTATTCTCAAACATAAAAAGAAACTAAAAAGACAAATTAAGAG
>NW_017275227.1:36051-41429 GCF_001594065.2 Cyphomyrmex costatus
TATACAAATGATACATGTCATTGATTTAAGTAAATAATAAGGATAATACCACGTAGGTATTTAAAGATTAGAATTGATCTTGGCGCCGACTATTGATATCAAATCTTTTATACAAATGATACATGTCATTAGAATTAAGTAAATAAGGGTAATATCACGTAGGTTTTTAAAGATGGTTCTACTAAATAGCAAATGTGATTGGTCAGTTTCACAGTTGATTAAGTAATTGACGTTAGTGAAACTGGCCCAAATGGTTTTTTGATCAGCAGCACCCACTCTTAGCGCTTTTTTCTACCTTTTTTTGAAAAAGGTAAATTTATATGTACATACAAATAATACATGTCATTAGAATTAAATGAGTGTAAGGATGGTACCTCTTAGATCTTTAGAGATAGAATTTTTAAAGACTAGTTAATTAAACGATATATTTTATGGAAAAAATCTATATCATAATAATAACAACAGTAATAGTGACCTTGTTCAGCTTCCACCACCAGTTAAATGTTTTTGATAATATATACAAAAATGTACCTCGGGCAATTAAAATCAAAGTGTGAATAAAGAAATTGATATCTTTGTAAATATTTCATTTTTCATTTGGTAATTATTTTAAATACGGGAGGCAGCACCGATGACCTTGATCTTGACATATGTTATCAAGGTCATGACCCTAAGTAACCTCCAACAGATTTTAGCCGTCGCTCGTCCTTTGTTAAAATGTTATAAACAAAAATGTTTTAAGATTAATAGTTTTGAAAATAACATTTATTTGAAATTTGTAATAAACTCAATTACCTATTTTGTCCAGTAATGTCATTAATTGGATGGAAATAAGCCATAATTTCAAAAAATTATCAATTCTATCTGAATAATCATATTTTCGTTTAAAAATAAATTCAGCCAAATAATGTGTGTAATGATATTACAAAGCGACTCTCATCCCACCTCTTCCTCTATGAAGGAGCTCGCAACTTCCATGTCACTGTAAAGTGAATGCCTAAATGCAGTACGTTCCGCCCCCCTATGGGGGGGGGCTCCTCTATTGTTAAAAATAACCTAACCCAACCCATTTAGTGGTGTAAAGTAGCTCTTGCTTCGCGTTAATACACATGTCTATACTATTGTACGTGGGTTTCGACTTTCTACGCTAAGTAAGAACTATCTCACACCACTAAACGGGTTGGGTTAGATTATTTTTAACAGCAGTGGAGCCCCCCCGCAGGGCGGTGGAACCTACTGTATCTACGCATGTTATTTCTTTTAATTAAAATGAGAAGTCAAAATATATACAAACCCAGTAAACATGACTTGGAACTGTTATATAATTTTTTTGTCATTTTACAGATGTCTCTGTTTTATAACAATGAGACAGCTTTATAGCGTAAACGATATATTTTGATGTAAATATGATAATTTTGTTATATGTCTTCGTTATATATTTAGCATATAACAAAGTTATGTAAATTAAACGTAATTATGTTACATCCATATACTATTCTATGAATGAGACATATCAAATACAAAATACATTTACATCACAAAGCTGTAACGGAAAAAGATATAAATTATACATATATTTTGATTATTTCTGCAGGATGTATACTGTTGTCTGTAACAGTTATATCACTAAAATGATGAGATTGTACTTTCCTATAGAATTACATCACTACGATGTAACATAATTTCATAAATTATACGTCACTTTTTTACAATGTTTCAGCATGCAAATTTTACACTATTACATGTTTTGCACATTAAAAAAAGTGACTTAATTGTTGTATAAATAAATCAAGAGACAACAAATGTGATAATTTGGTAAGAAAATGATCGATTAGTTACTATTGTAAATTATTTCTCATTATTCGTTCATATAATCAAAATAATCAATATCGCAAATAAAGTCTATCTAAAAGATAGGTTAAGGTTCTATATAATTTGCTTATATTATATAGGATAGTTACCTTATTATAAGCGCAAAATATTCCTAGAATATATAAATATTATTAAAAAATTAAAGTAAGTTATTATAATATATATTTTGAGAATATTGTATAACATTTTTTTAATTTTATGATAGTATTCCATATGGATGTTATATGTACTTATATATAATATATATATCCTTGCACATGTATATTTGTCTTTAATATCCCTGAAATATTTTATTAAAATTTTTATTAACATTAATTATATTTTTATATTAGTGCAATTTGAATTTACAATTCAGTAATAAAAAGTATATCAGACTATGCTGAGTCAAAAAAAATAGGGCTCGTCACACGATGCATTTTTCGGTCGATTTTCAGATCGGTTTCCCGTCTCTTTAATACGATTTTCAATCCGCGCGTAATGTCGACCGGCATTTAAATTGCGCGCGGATTGATGAAATAAAAAGGACGAGAAACCGATCTAAAAATCGGCCGAAAAATGCATCGTGTGCCGAGCCCTGTATAAATATTAAATAAATAACAATTTCACACATCTGTGATGTCACAGTGACATGTTTTGCATTGCATAAATGTTACATATGCATTTCATCACAATACATGATTGTTATATATCAACCATGTCCCTATTTCGTATTTAGATCATATCACTGTTATGTCATAGTGACAAGATTCCATTGCATAAATGTTACATACGTTTTTCATATCAGTACATAATTATTATATATCAACCATATCGCCGTTTCGTATTAAAATCACATCACTGTTATAAAACTGCTGTAGATAAAATGGGACGACAAATTTGAGAACATTCTCCGCAAATTCACGTAACTTTTGATATAACTGTTACGAACCAAAAAATTAAGATTATGTATGAGTTACGTGTTTGTGATGTATTTATGTTTGCTGGGAATGAATACGTTTAATTAACATTTCCATTATATCCTTTTCTAGGAGGGAGAAAATGGGCTGAGAGTTGTGTTTCGCGTGAAAGTTGTACATCTCTTAAGCAGTGGGATGTGTGGAATAGCACATAATATCATATATACATTGTATATAGCAGAAATAAAAGGTTAATTTTAAAACTTTTTTTGTTCATAACTTTTTAACGAAGGACGAGAGACGGCTAAAACCTGTTGGAGGTTACTTAGGGTCATGACCTTGATAACATATGTCAAGGTCATCGGTGCTGCCTCCTCTATTCTAAATAATTACCTTATTATTATTATTATTATTATTATTATTATTAGATATTATTATTATCATCATTATTATTATTATAACATTATTGTAAAAAGCTCTTATAATAACTAGTACGATAATGATGCGTATTGGACTGTATTCATTGAACGGTATCTTGTACTCCCAACGCGGTACGAATACGTATGGAGCGCATATAAAGAGACGTTCATATCAAAAAAATGGATTTTCGGAACGTGATTTAAATACACATCGTTGTTTTCAGCATAAAATTCTCTTTAATTTTCGTCATATCAAGAATTAAAAAATTTTTGAAAATTAGAGTGGAGGGTGGAGATATACAATAAATATATGTAAAAAAATTTTTTTATTATAGTTGTAAAGTACTCTTGCAACCATTCAATTTTTATTGTAGGAAATTTTTTCTATCTCTTATAGTTTCGAAGATATTCGCTTCGAAAGAAAAAAATCGATTTTCTTCAAGGGAGGATTTCACCCCTTTAACATGCGACTCCGCACGTATAAAAAAATACGTGTCTCTTATTTTTGTCTATAGAACAACATACTAAAAGCTCATTTAAATCAAAGAGATCCACTTGGTTGTGTTCCCTTGTGAGTATGTCTATGTATTACAGATATGTTGACGATATTTCGATTATGGCTAAAAGAGAGGAAGTCGATAAGATTTCTGATGTCTTCAATGGCTGTCATGACCGCTTAAAGTTTACTATCGAGTATGAAAGTAATAGAAGTATCAATTTTTTGGACTTATTCTTGAATGTGGTGGATAATAAATTGATTATAGATTGGTTTCACAAAAAAACATTTTCAGGCCGTTATCTTTCTTTTTATTCGAACCATCCAAAATGCATAAAGAGAGGAATATTTTATGGATTGGTAGATAGAGCAATTCTTTTGTCCCATCCTTCTTTTTTCTATAAAAACATTTGTTTATGCATAGAAATGTTGATTGATAATAGTTATCCGTTGGATTACATTTTTAATATTATTAATAGAAGGATAAAATGCTTGATAGAAAGATGCAAGGTTAATCTTGATAATGGTGAATTCTCTCTCAATAAAAACAGAAATAATAGATCAGAAATAAATAATGAAAAAAATCATTTAGTTGTTCCCTTTATTAAAGGCATTTCTGAAAAAGTGGTGGATGTTATTGATGTTTCTGATACCTTGATAGGCCATAGTACATTAAATAGATTGGACAAGTTCATTAAAGTTCAGAAAGATATCACCAATAAGTATTATTGCAAAAGTCATGTAGTTTATAAAATAAAATGCAGAGATTGTGATTCTACTTATGTGGGTCAGACAAAAAGACAGTTACAAACTAGAATTAAAGAACACAGAAATAACATAAGAATGGATTCGTCTAAGCACTCAGTAATTTCTCAACATATTATTGATTATGGTCATAGTTTTGATTGGGAAAATGTCGACATTATGGATGTGGAACACAATTATAAAAAAAGATTGATTTCAGAGATGTTACACATTAAGGAACAACCAAAAGGGTTGAATTATATGAGAGATACTGAGCTATTGAGTGAATCTTATATCTCTATTTTAAATGAGATTTCGACACGGAAATATTCGAACCTTTAAGATATTATTGTTAACCAATTATAACCTTATTTTCTCTTGTATAAAAGTTGATGTTTCCAATGAGCTTATGATTATTTCCGTTATTGTCAACCAATTATATTATTGTTTGTAATTTGAGTTTGTCGGTTGACTTTCATTTGTTTCTGTGTTCGTTCATTACATTGTTGTCATGAGATTCTTCAACATGTTATATGTGGTTGCTCTTCTTCTTTTTAATTTGAAAGTTTTTTAAGGATGGGACAATGTAAGTTTTTACTTCGTATTAATAGCCAATTAAGATTAATGATGACTTATTTTTGTAATTATTATTTTGTATTTAGATTTGTTTGACATAATTGAATTTCTCGCTTCTAAACGGTCAAATTCTATTTTGGATTTTAATATGACTAAATTGATTGATGAGACTGTTTTGGGATTGAAAAGAAGAAGGACACCAAAAAGAAGGTTGTAAACTCCAAGATCCTAAATTAATTGTTACCGAAATTTATGGTTCCATCTAATTAACGATTGTTAATAATTATTGTAATTCACTGATGAAGGCTCTGTGTAGCCGAAACGTTTGAAATTTCATGTATGATGTTTTTATGTAAAATTATATTAAATCTAAAT
>NW_017275227.1:42682-45394 GCF_001594065.2 Cyphomyrmex costatus
TTTTATTTACATATTTATTATATATTCTATCAACCTTGTTTATATAAAATATTTTTATTAATTACATATATTGATTTGATACATAATTATTATTGTTTATTTACTTTCTTACCATCCTACTCTTGCCTGCCTTCAAGTAACTTAATTCCCATTAATATTTAATGTACCCAGAAGTTAAGGATGAAGATACACGCAAAAGGTATGTCTTTTAAAAGTTATAATATTTCAATTGCGAATTTTTAAAAAGTTCATTTAATCATTAATTTTTAATAATTGTATTTTATTTTATAATAATTATTTTTAAGATTTCTTTTCTTATTTAATTACTTCATAAATTATCTTAAGCATAAAGAACCCACACAGCACAAAACTCCGTTCAAGTTCTCTGGGAGTTCATTTCGCTGAGCTCTCAAGGAGCTTATAAAATTCGACAAAATAAACTCCCAGGGAGTTTATAATGCTGAACTCCCGTGGAGCTTATACGATTCAACAAAGAAAGATCCCTGGGAGTTCATTTCGCTGAGCTCTCGGGGAGCTTATAAAATTCGACAAAATGAACTCCCAGGGAGTTCATAATGTTGGACTCCCGTGGAGCTTACACGATTCAACAAAGAAAGATCCCTGAGAATTCATTTCGCTGAGCTCTCGGGGAGCTTATAAAATTCGACAAAATGAACTTCCAGGGAGTTCAGAATGCTGAACTCCCGTGGAGCTTACACGATTCAACAAAGAAAGATCCCTGGGAGTTCATTTCGCTGAGCTCTCGGGGAGCTTATAAAATTCGACAAAATGAACTCCCAGGGAGTTCATAATGTTGGACTCCCGTGGAGCTTACACGATTCAACAAAGAAAGATCCCTGGGAATTCATTTCGCTGAGCTCTCGGGAAGCTTATAAAATTCGACAAAATGAACTCCCAGGGAGTTCAGAATGCTGAACTCCCGTGGAGCTTACACGATTTAACAAAGAAAGATACCTGGGAGTTCATTTCGCTGAGCTCTCGGGGAGCTTATAAATTCGATGAAATAAACTCCCAGGGAGTTCATAATGCTTTTACGAAAAAGTTGGGCTCAATTTTTGACTTCAGAAAAGTACTGTACGGAATAATAGAACCGAGTACATCTGTCAGAAAAAACTCAATTTTTTGACAATTTTTGATAAATATTTTTCCTCTTTTTGTCTAATTTTGTAAAATGTATTTTTATGCGTAGAAATCTACGAAAGAAAGAACATCACTCAAGTCCCGTTTTATTAGATCTTTTTGCGTTGCATGCACTTTTTACACTCAATGTCTTAATTCGCTTTCTGTCTTTTTAATGACCAAAAATATATATTTATATCTCATTTTAAGTGCAAAAATATTTCAAACAACGCGAACAGATCACTCTTTTTAATTTCAAAGTTTTTTGATGTCGGTAAGTTAAAAAATGATAATTTATGACTATGCATGCATGTATGTATTTTTCAATAAATATAGATACATTTACTTTTTAATCAAATAAAATGAAATTTTATACAAATTAAAATTTCTGCACTAAAAATAAAATATGCATACATCACGTATTCAGTATGCGTTATCATGTGGTATGTACGTGCTTCCAACTTTTCCCGCAATAGCACTCGAATCGCATCATCGCCATTATCCCGATTTTCAACTTTCTTAAGCACGTACATCAAGATTTTAATCCAGCTAACAATGTAGCAGGAAAACGAGCATCGTGTGCCGTTGGTTTTAATAAGTCGGTAGTGATTTGGAGTGAATCTAAACGAGTCTGTAAGATAATAGGTGAGTGTCGGAATTGATCGAAATTAATTAATCGTTAGACCACCAGCAGCCAACTTGTAATGATTGATTAAAGACTCATTATAAACCCGACATTTGATTTCCTTGATATTGCTTTTGTTCTAGCCATATATTTGTTCCGTCCATGAAGTAATTCATGGTTCCGTCGAAGGAACGGACATTTTCTCGGAGATTTTTAGATAGAATTCAATTTATAAATTTATACTTGTGGATCCACAATTCTTGAGGGCATTAACTTTAACAGGTGTTTTTAAAAGGTGAGTATTATAATTACGTAATGTTTTTATAGTACACGTAACGTAGACTGTAGATTTTCAGCGTAGTGAATTTTGGAACACAATCTTTATAAGTATAGATCCAGCATACCCTCATGATAGAAATGAAGCCAATGTAACAGTGAGAGTAAATAAAAGCAAAAACAACGGTGAAGTATCTCTATTCTTCTCCATTACTGTGAATGTGCGCCGGAATCTTGCCACCGTATTGGCTGTGATGCTGATATAGTACCAGCATCTCGACCAATACGGTGGCAAGATTCTAATCCAGCTAGCGATTCAGCAAAAAAAATCATACGCCAGCTTAAGTGAAGGATAGAGATTCATCTATGTTTTGCATTTCTCACCATTCTGCTAGCTTGTTTTTCTGCTCAATGTTTCAAAACGCCAGCAAAATATTTCAAATAAAGCTTTATATGAAATGTGTCTAAAATACTTATATAATAACATTTAAAAAAATGAATGATAAATATTTATCATAAATATTCTATCTGAGAACTTCTAACATATTACAAAATGTTAAAAACGGCCAAGGTTAATAAATATATAGAAAAAGTTTAATACATATTTTAATTGTGTTATTTAAGATCTTTCTTATAAAATTATTTTGATTTAAAATTATTTTTACATAAAA
>NW_017275227.1:48471-51279 GCF_001594065.2 Cyphomyrmex costatus
TTGTGTGTGGTTAATATTAATGGATTGACGTAGAATACTGACGATGATTTGGACTTAAATACATGCTTTTTCCTTAAGATCCATGACGCCATAGATAATAATATACATCAAATCACGTCAAACTAAAGTGAAATATTATCAATAATACCTGATCGTACAAGATTATAAAAACTAATGTATACTGTCAGTAATACTGATCAGTAATACTGACTCAGTATTATTGACCGTATAGAGAGGCCTTAAGGGCTTTCAAGTCTTATTGATAAGCGCTATAAATAGCATGTATCCAATCGAACCATGTTCAATCGTGTGCAAAGTAACGACAAAAGTAACTGTAAATTTCGTTACCGTTACCCAAAAAATGTAACTCGTTACCGTTACAGTTACCAAAAAAAGAAAGTAACGCAGTTACCAGTAAAGTTACCAAAAAAGTAACTTGTAACTGTAACTTCGTTACAAGTAACGAGTTACTTCCATTCCCTGTGCGTATATAAAATACATAAAATATAAAGCTTATGATAGATAATTTTTCCACATTCTCTCGTTAATCAATTGGAGATCTTTCTCGTTTTTTTTGCTTTAATCTAATATACTATCTATTGAAATAAATGCGGTATGCATGCATAATTCTTACAGGTGTTTATCACGGGAATGCGAAACCTTCTTCAGTTAGCGAGTATTTGAAGGATTTCATTACTGAAAGTAAAAAACTGATAGAAGAAGGATTTCAATATGTAGAAAAACATTACAAGGTTGTAATAAATGCTGTTATATGCGATACTCCAGCTCGATCGTATGTAAAATGTGTGAAAAGTCATAATGCACATTTTGGGTGTGGGTTATGCATCCAAGAAGGCGAATATTTACATAATCGAGTTCTTTTTACGGATTTAGACAGTTCGAAACGAACTGATGACAATTTCCATCGGAGATCCTACGAAGAACATCATATTGGAAACTCTCCATTTGAATTGATTAATTTGAAAATGGTGACGCAATTTCCATTAGACTACATGCATTTATGTTGTTTAGGGGTAATGAAAAAATTGCTCGTATTGTGGTTGCGTGGACGACGAGATTGCAGACTAACAGCTGCGAAAATCAAACAATTATCAGACTTTTTAATAATTTTGTCAACATGGATACCAAAAGAATTTCAAAGAAAATACAGAAATTTGGGAAAGTTAGATCGCTGGAAAGCAACGGAATTCCGACTGTTTTTGTTGTACATTGGACCAGTAGCATTAAGAACAATTTTACCATTGGATTATTATATTCATTTTAACGTGTTTAATTGCGCTATGAGAATTCTGTGCCATCCTGCAAACTGTATTTGCAATAATCAATACGCGCAAGATCTCTTAAAATATTTTGTTTGTGAATTTAAAACGCTTTACGGGGAAGAGAATTTGACCTACAATGTTCACAATTTAATTCACCTTTCTAATGATGTTCTGACGTATGGTTCTCTAGATAAATTTAGTGCATTTCCGTTTGAAAATTTTATGCAAAAACTAAAAAAAACTTATAAGAAAATCTCAAGCTCCATTGCAACAAATTCATCGTAGAATTTCCGAGAATAAAGAGATTGTATATCTATCCCAAGAGAATAATATTCACTTTCCGTATATGGCAAATCCACTTCCTGAACAAGAATTGCAATTCTTTTGTACGAGACCACATTCTAAGTTATTATTGTCGAACTGCACTTTCAATCTTCGTAACAGCGATAATTGTGGTTTCTTAGAAGATGGGAATATTATAGTCATGCAACATTTTGCATACAAAAATAATGAATCTGTTGTCATAGGTCAATGTTTCCGTCATAAGGTTTCACTGGCACATTACCCATGTGAATCTGCAAATTTAAACATTTATCTTGTGAAGGACCTTTCAGAGGTGCGCATGTGGCCCATTAAATATATCAAAGACAAGGGATTTCGCATTCCTGTTGACGACGAATTCGTCGTAATGCCTTTACTTCATTGCAATCATGACCAATAATATGAAGTATGCTTTAATACATATTATAAATTGAATCATAAATTTATAATTCACTGTCACAGTTGGAACACTTTATGGAAGACACAGTGTTACACTGTGTCATTTGTGTACGTTGAAAACGCTCATAAACTTGCCTGATCATGTGTGTATATGGCACGTTTTAATTATCACATAACTATCTATATTTTAGATGTACGTAGTACTTTTCTTTGACGACTCTACCGCTGCTGTGCCGACTTCATGGGTACAGAAAGAAAAACAACTGTGTTGGTGGCCACCAAAACATATCAATTTATCAAAAGCAATTGCTAAATGTACACCATACCAAAACAACTGGGCTTCACATTCTTTTCACAAATTATGGGGACCATATGGTAAATAGATTTCAATATATTGTTAGAAAAAGTTATTTCTTCAACAGTTTCCACTTCCGAGTAAACATGGAAAAGGTCACGATAGATCTAATGTGATTCGATACATCGATGAATAGTTTTCATGGAATTAGGTCTGATGTGATCATTGAAAAATGACATAATGAGAAATGTAGAGCATTCGATATTGAAAGATAAGAGTTTTAATTTCAACTGAAGTCAACGTGCCTGTTAACCATTATTTTTTTCTATTTGTGTTCGATTGTCATTTTTCAATAATTTATTAGGGTTTTTACAATAGTAAAAAAGTATCAGAGTAAAATCTGGATTTTTACAACCATTTGGATTGAAATTTATTAATGCACATGCCTTATTAGAAATATAAATAATATAGTTAGATGTATATTATGTAACTCGAAAAACTTTAATTGCC
>NW_017275228.1:0-308 GCF_001594065.2 Cyphomyrmex costatus
GTTATTTGAATCTCTCGAGAGTCTTCTTTAATTGATTTGTTGAATATACGCTGGCTGCAAAAACGCGTTTGTTACTTTAAAATTATTTATTTAAATAAAGAAGTTTGTGAAGAATATCACTACGTCGACTCGCCAACAGAGGTCTATAGTTAATCGTGTCAATTCTTGCAAGTGCCGAATTACATGATTATTTGTTTATATAGAACTTCCTTCTAACATCTCTCCCAGGCGTCTAAGGTAGGCTCCCACTACATTACCTTACTGATGAGTCCAGTAGTGGAAGCCGGGACGAAACGCCAACTCGTGAT
>NW_017275228.1:4822-9621 GCF_001594065.2 Cyphomyrmex costatus
CTAAATTAAAACGATTACCTAACCACAAAATAGAAAACCCAATAAATTTCAACCTTTGAAAATTAACCTTTGAAAATTAACCCCAAAAATTTGAAGCTTTCTAAATTAAAATGATTATCTAATAATGTAACATAATAATTTAAGCCCTTAATACTTTAAATAATATTATCTAATATAATATATGACCACGAAAAGTAACTGATATATTACTAAATGTGCCAGTTCAAAGTAAACACACATTATGTATATTTTCTATGTTGAATATGTACCACGAAAAGTAAATGACAGATTATTCAAGGTGCAAATTCAAAATGAACATACTTACATAGAAGTAAAACAGATTACAATCTGCATATTACAGTTTTCTAGAAAATAACTGCAATGAACATACATAAAATATATTTTCTATGTTGAATATGTACCACGAAAAATAATTAATAGATCATTCAAGGTGCAAATTCAAAATGAACATATATACATATACAGGGTGTCCATTAAGTCGCGGACCGGTCTAACATCTTTTGAAAAAATAAAAATTTCGAAAATCGCCGAAACACGTCAAACGAGTTTTCAAAACATCTATCTTTTGCGAGGGGTTGCAACCCCCCAACCCCAAGGGGGTGCGGGGTCGCGAGGGTGGAATAAATTCTTAAATGGGAAGGGGGGTCGAGTGGGGGCTCGTTTGAAAGGTCTTTTCGAGACGAATTCAAAATACTATGCGTAGAGGGCGCTGCGATCATTTTTCGCAAAAATATTTGAATTTTAAGATTTTTAATACAGCATTTGCGTTACCCAATGTACACAACGTGGAGGTTGCTCGGTTGGATTTAATACATCGTACAGCCCTGAAAAGGACTGATTTTATGTAAAACGATCATTTATTCAACGATCATTATAATTGATCAATTTATTATGGCTTAAGACTTATTAAAAAGTAAACCTAATAATCTAAATTGTAGTTATTTAATCTCATTTCAAAAAAATTAGAACATTTTGATCAAAAAAATAATTTTTTTCGAAATAAACTTTTTTTTCAACTTGAGTTAATTCAATATTGACTTAACTTACGTTAAGTTAATTTTTATTCCTTCAACTTTTAACTTAACATTATTAATTTTGTAAAGCCATTAACTTTAACTTTATTCAGTTAAAAAAAAACTATAATCAAGCACCCCGAAGAGAATAAATGATACGTTTTACATAAAATCAGTCCTTTTCAGGCCTGTACGATGTATTAAATCCAACCGAGCAACCTCCACGTGGTGTACATTGGGTAACGCAAATGCCGTATTAAAAATTTTTAAATTCAAATATTTTTGCGAAAAATGATCGCAGCGCCCTCTATGCATAGTGTTTTGAATTCGTCTCGAAAAGACCTTTCAAACGAGCCCCCACTCGACCCCCCTTCCCATTTAAGAATTTATTCCCCCCTCGCGCCCCCCGCACCCCCTTGGGGTTGGGGGGTTGCAACCCCCCGCAAAAGATAGATTTTTTGAAAACTCGTTTGACGTGTTTCGGCGATTTTCGAAATGTTTATTTTTTCAAAAGATATTAGACCGGTCCGCGACTTAATGGACACCCTGTATATAAAACAGATTACAGTTTGCATATTACAGTCTCCTAAAAAATTTCTGCAATATGTTATCTTTAGTGCACAAAATATAAACTCGGTAATTAAGATTTGATTTGAAATTTATTTAATTTATACTAGCCCGTGCAATGAAAAATAATTGCTTGTAATTCCTGAGTACCAATTTGTTAATGACTCGGAAAAAGCCTGCTCTTCAAAGACTTTCGATGGATGGAATAAATGATTGAAATAGAAGTTATAAAAATGTTTTAGATTAAAAGTCTTTAATCTTTCTTTAGTCGAATTTCTAATTTTTGTTTGAACTTCCGGTTTTGAGTTAGTTGTATTATAGCATAGATAAGAAATTTATCAATTAACTCTGAGAAAAAAGTGACATCATTCTTACGGTGCAAGTAGAAAATGTAATAGTGTTTGGAAGATTGATTTAAATATTCGCATTAATGACGTCAAGCCTCGATTGGTATTCGTACTTCAATTGTCGAAATAACAATTACTCTGTACATAAGAAAAAGGCATTTCAACATAATGTGTTCACATCATTATCGTTATGTAGCTTTTGAAAATGCGGTGGATCCTTATTTTATTCTAATCTAATCTTATTATTCATTATTTATAAGTAATACTTTCGTACTTCAAATGTCGAAAAAATTACTCCGTACAAGCTTCGACATTGCTTCTAAGTGAACAACGAGAAACTCATTAGTCTTTTGAGAGCAGGCCGCCATGTTCTTTTTCCGAGTCATTAAGATTGGTACTCTGGAATTACAAGCAATTATTTTTCATTGCACGGGCTAGTATAAATTAAATAAATTTCAAATCAAATCTCAATAACCGACTTTTATATTTTGTGCACTAAGAATAACATATGGCAGAAATTTTTTTAGAAAACTGTAATATGCAAATTGTAATCTGTTTTACTTATATGTATTGTTACGTCCGTCGCTCATTTTTCGGCTCAATTTTCGCCCCTGAGATTTCTATCTCTTTCCCACCTACTGTTATCGCGCCGTACGTTTTCGCGAGTACCTGCATTAACTCTAAGTAGCGCCGCACTTACGCGAGGGCACCACCTCCCGGGCGCCTCACGCCGATTAATTAATTATTAAAATCCGCGGATTCGTTGATGCCACGATACAATTAATAGCATAACGATTTTGGTTAGCGCATCCCGCGCAGAACTATACCGTGGTATCTCCATTAAAACCACCCTTTTTACCAAAATCATTCATACATCAGACAAGCGTAATGAGAATACGAATTTACTGCGCATCGCGCGATACTCGTTGATCCGCGTTGACAGGTAGGGCGAAAACCTATTTAGAAGAACTAAAGTTCGGTATGCGGCCTTATCACGGCGCCTCCGCGCTCGGTACTGAAAATCCGACTCGAAATAATGTTTTGCGTAAATTCGAACTAAAATGATACCAAGTATCAGAGCAATGCACTCATCAAGTACCGAGATATTAATTATTCGTAAAAGTGATTTATTGCCCTTTTTTCCTGGAAATTCGGCATTTCCACACGCCGCGGCCACCAAGCTGGCCCTATATAATCGAGCGAATCCGAGTGCTCTCGTTCATTATTGTTCAGTCTTTAACACCGCTATAAGGTGTCTCGTGTACGGTTCGTTCATTATTCGTTCTTTTGTAGTATTAATAAGTCTTCGCGTACGAAATCGTTCTTCTCTAGTAGTTCTATAAGGTTCTTTCGCGTCCGAATTATTGTAAGTATTATAATTTAGTTTCTCGATTGTAAAATTTCGGTGCGCAATACGACGAAACTCGGGCTGTATCGAGAGTGAGTAAACAGATTTTTTTTTTGTGTTGTTAATAATCAATTCATTGCCGCGAATCCGCGCCTCTTTCTCTCGCGTTACTTTTGTGTTAATAATTTCCGTATTAATAAAACCATACTTAGAGTGAACAATAGTGGACCATCGCCTTTATTATTTCTTTCCTTTTATTTCTTTCTGTTTGTGTCTTGTCTAAACGCGCGTAGTGTAAGTGCTATCAAGTGCGTGCGATAATTCTCCTCCAGTGAGTAGCATCATTCCCCTCAACGATTTGAAAGCAAGCGGAGTTTGAGCGCTGCCACATTCAGTTGCTCGATTCCATGCCCTCTTTTTTTTTTATACGCTGCTCATTGGTCGTCGCGATCAACGTATCCACCGAACCGTAGATGATAATTCGCGCTACTCACGCGCTCGTTAGCCGAGATTCCGCCCGACGACGGCACTCGCGTAAATTCTCGCGCTATTAACATTCCTCGCGACGTAAGAATCGCTTCGTTCTATTTTCTTACCTTCAATTACATTAACTTCACTATAGTTCTCCCTCAGTGAGTAGCCATTCCCCTCAACGATTTGAAAGCAAGCGGAGTTTGAGCGCTGCCACATTCAGTTACTCGATTCCGTGCCCCACTTTTTTTTTTAGGCTGCTCGCTGGTCGCTCGCGATTAGAAGTCGCGTATTCACATTTTAGTTCTCGCGCCCTAATTAGAACATACGCGTTACGAATTTCTCTTATCATCGGAATGAGAGACGACGTGCGTTTCCGCTCGGCCCACGGTCGCTCTTCATCTCCCGATCGACTCCGTTTCTGAGTCCATCACTTTATAAGTTAAGTCTATATTTCGAATCCGGGAAAACCTCGGACCTGATCTCAATCTCGAGACCATCTGTGCTCGCAATGCACATAACGAACCCACACGAGTTCGGGAAATCGCGAATAACAAACGCGTCAAAAAACCCGGACGTAACAGTATGTATGTTCATTTTGAATTTGCACCTTGAATGATCTATTAATTACTTTTCGTGGTACATATTCGACATAGAAAATACATTTTATGTATGTTCATTGCAGTTATTTTCTAGAAAACTGTAATATGCAGATTTTAATCTGTTTTACTTATATGTAGGTATATTCATTTTAATTTGTACCTTGACTAATCTGTCATTTACTTTTCGTGGTACATATTTAACATAAAAAATAACATAACGTATGATCACTTTGAACTGGCACATTTAGTAATATATCAGTTACTTTTCGTGGTCATATATTATATTAGATAATATCATTTAAAGTATTAAAGGTTTAAATTATTATGTTACATTATTAGATAATCATTTTAATTTAGAAAGGTTCAAATTTTTGGGGTTAATTTTCAAAGGTTGAAATTTATTGGGTTTTCTATTTTGTGGTTAGGTAAT
>NW_017275228.1:9650-12953 GCF_001594065.2 Cyphomyrmex costatus
AACCTATAAGAACCATATGATGATATGATTTGAGGTTATTATTATGTCTCACGCCATTTTAGCACCGAGACACTTCCGTATTTAACCGTGATAAATAGAATAATATAAATTATAAAGAATAGTTTGAACTTTAATATAAAGATAATAATATAAAGAATAGTTTGATAAATAATAATATATTTTATAGATGATATAAAAAAATAGTTTGAACTTGGTAAGTGATTATGTAAATTTTTTATTTACATTATTTATTCTATATAACAATATATTAATGTAAAAGAGCAAGTAATAAATACATGCATAAATTTTATTAGGAGAGAATTCTTCAAAATAAGAGCAACATAATTCTATTAATTTATTTTATATTATTAATTTTTAGTTGAAAAGTACAATGGAAAATTGTACAATAGGTGCTGTTACGTCTAAGCCTCAGGATTTTTATTACGTGGGAAGTTTTGGGTTAAGGAGGAGGCCTCGGAAGAACGTAACTGACACCAGATGTGTCTCCCGATCGTCTCGCCCTGCGGAGGGTTACGAGAGACAGTCGGACATACTAAAAAGGGTACGGAATTAGGTCAGTGTGCCATACTATAATACTTGTATACGGCACACTATGTCTCTTATCCCGAACCGTACGCCCGTCGGTCCTTTAACTTTAGGCCAAGGAACTCAATCCTTATAGCCAGGGATAGGAACCGAGTGTGATCTCGGGGGTGACGGTTGGAATGCGGGGAAGGTTGCTTTTAAATCAAATCACAATCACAATCTTTAATGTAAAAAGAACATTGAAATATTATTTATTATATGAAATAAAATAGTTACAAATAGGTTATAGATTAATGAAATAATTAACATAATTAATTTATTACAATTTCTAAATTAATATATGGTGTACATATACGTGTATGTGTGTGGTGAATCGGTTAAAAAGAGGAAGGAGAAAGGGTGAAAGGTTGGAGAGGAACAAGAGCGGATATGGGAACACTAAAGGGGTGATCGCATCCGTGGACATAGACCACTATTGTGTGGCCTGAGGAAGAAGAAGGTGTTGTTGAGGCGAAATTAGACCATTGGTCATAATGATTAAATAAGAGGGGAAGGGGATCAGCTGGAGTATAGAAGGATTGTGAGGAAGAAAAGGGTAAGGGAAGTGAAGAAGAGTCGGGAGCGGGCTCAAGGTCTCTCTGAAGGAGATCCATTAGGGAATCCTCAGGAGACGGGGGATAGTAAAAGGAATCAGGAGGAGACTGGGGACTTGAAATAGGGGAGTAGGATAATTCGGTAAGTTGTATGAGTGGCAGCTCAGTCGGTTACTCAGAGGGCCTGATAATTATTGGTTGGACTACTGCTATCCGTATTGGTCTATTGGCGGTTTGAGAACCTCGGAAATTAGATCTATTTCCGTCAACAGGTTTCACTTAAAATGAAAATCGAGTTCAATTGTGATTTTCTACTCGATTTAGTATATAATAAAAAAATTGCAGGCTTACTGTCGATAGAATCTTTGAAGAGATGCTCTTTGATTGTACTAGATCTCACAATCAGTGCCGTTGCTGGTAGTCGGTACCCGGTATGTTGCTGAGGCTTTGTGAGTAATGGATGACTCTGGTAGTTAATGTTAGACAACCACCGCGACACTGTATCGTCCGGATAAAGCTGACGAAGGTTTAAGCGTCTGACCGACGCACGGGCAAACTGACTCGCTCCGAGATGCGTCTTAGACAATTGACTCGGTCTTACGACACGGACTATTGCCCTTGACGACTCGAAAAACTGCGATGAACTGCCGCGAGAACCCAAAAATCGGGATTTTTATACTGATTCTCCCTGATTTGTCGGGCTCTGATGGGAGGAGGAATTTGTCGGTAAAACAAAGGGCTAAGTTTTCTAGTCCTAGGATTGGTTGGGGATTAGGAGACGTCTTGTGGGCGGGAAGGAGTTTGACCGATGTCACCGCTATCTTAAGATTTATGGCCTTATTTGTTTAATGTACGTAAGGGGCCGCATCGAGTAAATGCACGTGCACCCTTTCTCGCGAGGCTCGCCGTATGACAGATTTTAATTTTTACGAGCGCAACTTGTGAGAATTATCCGCAATTTGACTGACAGCAGAGTGAATATTTATGGCTTTACTGTTTTCGGTGACAGTAGAGTGTATATTTATTACTTTTTCTAGCTGAGACTTCGAGGAAATGATTCGTGTTCTCACAATTCGTGCACGTACGCTCGTAAATGAATTGTCTTAAAATAATTTTTATGGCAGGATAGCGAGTACTTTTGTTTAGATTTTTAGTAAGGCGACAGCTGGACTGTCGGTTATTTATTTATTGTCTCGCTATCTCGTCACTTGTAGACCTTTTCGGAAGAAAGAATCGTGAGATTTGTCTGGACGTAACAGTGCTATTACATTATATAAAACGTTCTTCTTGAGTGATATCGAGTCTGATGACGATTCCGAAGAAGAGGAGCTAATAGAATTATATGCTGAGAAATAGTCAAAATAAATTACATCTCGAATAAAATATTTGATTGAGCATACCGTATTAAACAGTACGGCAAAGGAATTTCAATCACATTTCAGAATAACAATTTCAGTTCTTTTCCTTTTTAGAGACTTCTACGATTTGGATAGATTATTTTTTACATTTGAGTTAAGTAGAGTATATAGAGCGGTTCTAAGCCAAAATTGAGCCTTTTTCCATAAGCACTTGATTTATGAACCCAAATTTGAACTTTTTTTCCGTAAGCACTTAATTTTTGAACTAGGTTTACCAACATAAAATCACTAGGTGGAGGGTATGACGTCACAGGGAGGAGAGGGGGGGTATG
This sequence comes from Cyphomyrmex costatus, assembly GCF_001594065.2. NCBI lineage: Eukaryota > Metazoa > Arthropoda > Insecta > Hymenoptera > Formicidae > Cyphomyrmex > Cyphomyrmex costatus. Next base: position 12,480 of record NW_017275228.1, read on the forward strand.
ACGCCGAGAGGTATGACGTCACGGGAGGGGAGGGTGACGCCGCAGAGGGGGAGGAAAATGACGTCACAGGGTGCTGACGTCGCGGGAAAATTCGTGCGAGGAAAAAAAATTGTGGTGTCGCCGCTGGGTCAATAGCCGCCAGGGTCCTCCGAACGCGGTAATCTAACGCGCGCGGTCCTCCCCCGCCGCGATGTCCGACGGATGGGGTCCGGCCCCCACCGCAGCCGCCATTGCGCGCGCGGGCCGCCGCCGCCGCCGCCGCCGCTGCGCTATACTTATCGCGTATACTTACAGTGTGTACTTACCATCTCTCTCTTCCTCTTATACGCCGTTATCTGTGCTTATGCGACTATATTTCACATCTTTGTCCTGCAAATTGTTTTAATTTATAAACTAAAGATTGCTTCATAAAATAGTAAGATTGCGATGGTACTACCGCACGCAAATATATCTCTTATTCTATAGAAGTAATTA
>NW_017275229.1:0-341 GCF_001594065.2 Cyphomyrmex costatus
TAAACAATGGATTATTTTTTTGGGGAAAACATTGCTATCCACTTTCGCAATCACGCAATTTGTTAATTTATCAAAAATTCCACTCTCTTTGTTGAATGTAGAGCCGTGGAATTTAAAAAATTCTTTTTCTATAATCTTCGCTACGGATATAAAAGATTCTGAAGGGTAAATGCAATTACCCGTTGATAGGCATAATAACAAATCATTCCTATCAAGTAGTGGTTTCATAGTCGCTGTTGGTGCGCCGAAATAAGGATGTGAAGAACGAAATCTATGCGCTACATATCCTGTCACATATATTAAAGCTTCGATTTCTATTTCTTGAAGCGCTAGTTCTTTCT
>NW_017275229.1:4902-38442 GCF_001594065.2 Cyphomyrmex costatus
TCTATTTTCCTATTGGCGGATGCAATCAATCCAACGCATGCGCACAACACTCAAAGTACTCTTAGAAAGAGAGGGAAATATATATTCCCGCACCGTGGTTCTGGGACCGCTTCCTCTCACTCCCTCTTATAGGTACTAGCCATATAGTAGTATTACATATATGGCTACACTACACCATCTCACCATCTTACCACAGTATATAGTGATCTTACTACGCGCAAAGCCCCTCCAGCCATTGCCCCTACTACAATAATTTTGAATTTAGGCACACATCTGATTGGCTTGCCACTGCGCATCTTATAATTGCTTCACCTTTCTAATTACACCATGCGTTTTATCATAACTCGAGTTTCAGACAACCATGGGGCGTTACATTTCTTGTGGTCATGAAGGAAGATATAAGGAGACTCCACTCGGTCTCGCCAGTCTACAAGACATGAACCCATTTTAGGTTTCGAGTTCCGTTTCCGATTCTCGACACTCGCAGCGCTCGTGAATTTAGTAGTGCTGCGCATAATGAGTGCGAGTAAGAGAAATGATCATTTCTCTTACTCGCACTCATCAGAATCGGAAGCTGAACTCGAAACCTAAAATGGGTCCACTTTTATTTTACGGAGTGGAGTCTCCTTATATCTTACTTCCTGCTTCTGGTGCAAGACCGTCAAATGGAGTGAAGATGTGCACTTCGCTATGTTCAAACGCTGCGCGTGATTTTCCGTTCTTTCCGGCGTAGTCCCAGTAATGGCGACTTCCGCTCTTATGGCCATACTCTCATTATAAGTACTCTAATCTTCTCGATTTTCCATGGGGTTTTCCGAAACCGTGTTTCGAGCCCATATTTATCCTCGAACTTGATCTCCTTCTTATTACTCCGTGCATGTGACATATATTTATCTCTCTCCAACCTACATTTTACTAACCTACATTTCGATGTGTTTCTATGTGTTTTCCGACAAGCGCGCTCGGATCAGTTCTTCTATACAGCGCTTTTCCGACACCGTGTTTCGTTTCGAGCCTATCTTTTTTATGGCCGACCGCTTGAGCAGCTTGAGCTTGATCTCCTTATTTTATTAGTCCGTGGTGTTGACTGTCAGTAACATCAGTAAGACGTTTGATTATCAAGAAACATAATCTTGTTACTTTACGAGAAGTGCAGTAGACAAATTAATTTTCCAAGATGACTATGGCAATGTTGCAACGTCGCGCTAATGTAAATGTATAGGATAACTTATGTTACATTGTCAGATTATAATCATAGCACTAACTCTAACTCAATTTTCTGTGTATTATTCTGTGATAAATAAAATTTTTATTTTAGGTAAGGCTGCCACCCGAAGTAAATAGAGTATTGTATATCAGGAATTTACCATACAAAATCACCGCTGAAGAAATGTATGATATATTTGGTAAATACGGAGCTATCAGACAAATTAGAGTGTAAGTATTGTGTTATTGTAAAATTTTATAGTTGATACAGTCAAAATGAAATAAATCTTTTTTTATGATAATCTAATTAAAATTATATGATTCTTGTTTCAGAGGTAACACAGCAGAGACTAGAGGCACAGCATTTGTTGTGTACGAAGATATATTTGATGCAAAGAATGCATGTGACCACTTGAGTGGTTTCAATGTATGCAATCGTTATTTGGTGGTTCTATATTATCAGAGCAATAAAGCATTTAAACGAATTGATGTTGACAAAAAGATGGAGGATCTAGATAAATTAAAGACAAAGTATAATTTAAATGATGAAAAAAAGTGATTGAATAATATTTTTAAGAGATATGGAATTATAGGACTTATAAAATATGTATTAAAATACAGGGTGTCTGGTAAATTTTGACAAAGTGCACATATATAGACAGGGTAGACTAAATTGAGTTGAAAAGTCTTCTATCATTTTGTAATTTTTGCAACTTGTTTTTTAGTTACTTATTAAATAGAGTCTAAAATCTATATATAAAATAACTTTACGATACTAAAATAATCAATCAAGGTTCTCAAATTGTTTAAGAAATAATTTTCAAACATTGAATAGTTTCAAGCTTTGGTTCCTGCAGTACACCTATAAAAATTGGTTGGTGTACAGTGTGTTAAGAAACATCATAAGGAACTCTGAAAGAAATCTTAAAATTATTTTATATATTGATTTTATCTGTTTATTCAATCTTTAGAAATTAATATCTTGTGACTATTGTGAAAATTGCAAAATGATAGTGGATTTTTTAATTTAGATTAGTTAGTCCTATCTACATATGAGTACTTTGTCAAAACCAGACACTCTATATAATTACATCAATAGTTTAATTTTTATAATGTATCAATTAGATGTATAACAGGCATCAAATATGTGAGAGATATTAATTTTAAATAATACGAATAGAACTTGTATTATGTGATGCAATAAATTGTATATAACTTCTGATGGTGCTGGTTTGGCATAATTTTCTTTGCATGCTGCTTTAATTTTTATATTTTACAAATACTTCGTTTATCATTAGTTCAATAATAATGTTTTGTCGTTTATTTTGTCCTTGTTGTATACTAGGACAGGTTATATTTTCGAGCCTTCTCCAAAAAAACGAAACCTGATCAAAAAATGTTGACACAAAAAGTTGCAATTAATACTACTGTCACAGTCGGTTGCAGAGTGGGATTCCTGCACTTTCAGGACTCGAGAGGATGATATAGCTATATCGTAATTAAAGTCCATTCACACTGTTTCTTGTAAGTGGTATGGTACATATAGTTAAGTACATGTAATGAAGTTTCTAGTTTAACCAATAAGAGATAAGTCCGACGAATTTTGTTCGTCTTTACTTTATTTTACGTGTCTTTAACAGTTATCTATTTTTACTATCCAGGAAATGGAAGTGACTCGTTACTTGTAAGAAAGTTACAGTTACAAGTTACTTTTTTGGTAACTGTAATGGTAACGTAGTTACATTTTTTGGATAACGGTAACGAAATTTACAAACTTTTATCGTTACTTTGCATACGATTGAATACGTTATTCTGTTATATAACACTTACATGTTATTTATTACGACAACTATAAATGTGGTTGTAGAATATTAAGTGTTTTTATTTAATACAGGCGTACAAGCTATATTTAGTTTAATTTAATCTAAACATAGTACACACTTTGTTCTAATTGAACTGTGTAAAAAACTTTACATTTCTGTGTATATTTATGTTGAGCAATTGGAAAACACCCCTTTTTGCAAAACTTCAGTTATATATTTTAATTATAGCGTTATAATTTTCTTTCTATCAAAATATTTGATTTACAGCTAAAGTATAGATTAAGTATAAAAATATAGCTGTATTATAATAAAGAGATTATGTGTATTTCTTAATTTTCTTTTTAATTTCTAACTTTTATATTGTGATTTAGATAGTCCTATACAATCCTATATAATCTTCTAGTTTTCTGCAAAGTATAAAAAAATTTCTATACATAGTGTCAATGTTATATGCTATATATATATATATATTGCTGTATATATGTATATATATTGTTTTTTTTTAATATTTAAACAAAAACACTGCAAAAGTACATTTTCAGATTGATTTTTAAAAAGTAACAAAAAAATAACGAGAAGTTACCTTTCGAGTAACGGTAACTATTTAACGAGTTACTTTTAAAAAGCGATAACTAGTAACGGTAACTCGTTACTTTTTTTACTCGGTAACGAATAACTGTAACACTTGTTACTTTTAAAAAGTAACTTCCCATTCCCTGTTACTATCAATTATCATAACCGATGATCGCGATATGTCGGTTTTAAAGCCGTTTTTCTTTTAAATGTGTGAAATTTACATTAACGCAAAAATATTCATAATAAAATAAAAATAATGGAGTTTTTTCACAGGTTTCTTTATTACGCAAACAGCTTTTTTTCCTTATATGAAATATATTATATTATTTTCTGTCATATAGATTTATTTTATTTAACGAGCCTTCTTACTAACATGTTTTATTTTATTGTATTACACGCACGGCCTTAAAAATCTTGCCATGCAGGCGTTGAACGTAATATTTCATACACGCAAAATTTGCGTAATTTACGTGAGCCAGTGCACGAAGTACGTGCTATGTCACCGCTACAATAAATATATTGTCAGTGTCGAAAGTAAAAAGAGTTTAATGTTTAACATTAGAAGCCTCGACGTTTTTTTCGCATTAAAAGCACGAAGCAAATAATTTGTAAAAATGAAAAAAGTGATAAATATTTCATTAGTATAAAGGATATTGATAAATGAACGAATTTCAAAATCTTATTTTTTATGTCGTAATTAAGTATAATATTAATTTACACAGTGATGGAAAATTAGGTAGGCATGTTAAATTTAATATATTTCACATGTCGCGCAAACGATTCACTTAAATTTTGTATTATAATTTGTCCTAAGGTGAATATGTTAGAAAATAACACAAATACTACGTAAAAAACAAAACACTTAACACTAACATAATTTGTAAACGATTATATTTTTTCATTTAAATAAATGTTTATAACATATTTTTATGCGTATATTACACATTTTATTCATTTATCTTAGAATGTGCAGTTAAAACAAACATTAATGTTATTTTATATTCATTTATTCATAAATTGTGTTATTATATAACACAAAAAATATTCAAATAACATAATCATATATTGTGTTAAATTAATTCTAATATCCTACTCGGATATATTAAACATTCAACAAAAATTAAAAAATGTCGAACTTATTGAACTAGACTCTGTGTTGGTTTCCCTAGATGTGGTATCCTTATTCACCAACATATCTATAGATTTGGCATCTGAATAAATAATAACCACATGCATTAATTGTGCAGCAGCATGAGATCGCGTGGTCGGACGCGCGCGGCACGCGCGACGCACCGCGTCGCGACGCAGAGCGACGCACCCAGACGCGGACGGAGTGGCGGGCATGCGATCCGTAGACCGTAGTTCCGTATACCCATTCGATTTCAGTCAGTTGAAAGGGAAAACCCGCTTGGCGTTCACGCCGTCGCGTCGTGTTTTCACGCACACATATACGCTTGCGTTTAATTATCAACGTATACATACGACACGCATAACGGCCGCGGAACTCGTCGTCTTCTCGAGTCACGACCTCGCGGCGCGTGCCGCGTCGTGTCGCGTTTGTACTCGCTACTTATTTTCATGCTAGACGCGGCGTTATATATGTCGTATGATTGCTGCGGCGGCGACAGCCGCGTCGCCGGCGAGTCGCTTGGCGCCGCCCTGCGCGGCACGCTGCATCTCATCCACGAGGGTTTGCACGAGCTACTCGGCATCGATTCGCAACACCGTTCGTGGATGCTTCTTTTCGTCGTCCTCGCTGTCGCCAGTCTGCTGCTGGTCGCCGGTTTGTTCGCCAGTGCCACGTCGCGTCAAAAGTCACTAGATCGCTAGATAGCGAATAGAATGATACCCGCCAGCGTCCGACGATTGCAAGCACAACGCATGATAAAAATACTTGGCCGCCGGCTGTCAGCGATTGGAGCACACGCGACGTCTGAATCGCCGCGAGAGTTGTGAGGCTTTATCATTTTGAATGACACGAGTGCGTCGGAGCTTTGCAGAACGCCAGAAAATGTGGATCGTTCAAGGACTCGATCGGAGACGGACTCATATATTGCACTTTGCAAAGTCACTAAAGCGCATCGCGACGGAGTGTATTCGGCGATACGTGCCAGCCGCCGATTTTGCAGTGGCGTGAATTAAATATTCCCTCCTCTTCTCATAAAAATAAACGGCTATGAAAGTTGTGCAATTGCGTATATTTATATAATGACCTAATACTTATATCGTTCGCCTAAACACATTTCACGAACATTTTCGTACGTCGCGTCGCGTATGAAATTCGTAATGTGAAATCTACAAATATTCCTTCTCCTTTGTTTACCTTCTATCCCATTGTTCCCTGAATAATCGCCAAGAGAATGATGCGCGCTCTTCAAAATATATATATATATATAATGAAATCAAACATTTATTCATTAAGACGAAATCATTTATTTTCCGTAATTCGAGAAAGAATTTTGTCTAACGAGCCATATACAAGTCCTTCTGGAATCGTATAGTTCCTATTTAATACTCGACGAAATAATTTTTATCGTCGCGCGGTGTGTGTATGTAAATATATAGGTATACTTTTACGATCGTAACGATTCATCTCACTCGCGCAAATGTCATGCGCGAGCTTGGCCCGTCGCTTAGAAACGCGCCGTGTAAGCATTACATCTCCCCTTGCGTCTCCGGCTTGACATCGACTGCGTATAATTTAAATTCAATCGCCGCCACCTCGTTCCGCGGAAGTACTGCAATATGGCGGGCGCGGCACTGGCCGCTGCTGATTCGATTGGCTGGTGCGCGCGCCGCGCGGCGGCGCCGGTAGCGTATTGATCACGTGACCGTGAGGTCCGCGGCAACTTCAGTTCGAACGCGCGCGGCTATGGTGTATTACGGAGCATCTAGCGCCAGCGGCATATTCTTCACCGTTTTCGTCCGAGTCGTCGTCAACGACGTCGCAGACTCATCGAGGACATGCGTGAGTGAACGAGCGACTGACGTGAGAAGATGCGATGACCGCCGTTGCGTCGCGATGACCCGCATCTTATTGCCGACCGATTCACACCAAGGTAAGTACGCACGTATACATATATTCGCGCGCCTTTTATTATCGCTATGCGCATTTTTTTCCATGTAAATTCTCTCGGAGAAAATATTACGTGCGTGTGTGCGCGTGCGTGTGAGTGTGTGAATACGAAATCATATTGCGGCTAATATACTTATTAACAATCTATTTTAATATATATTTCTTCTCCTTAATATATACAACTTTTCTCATGTTATTTTGTGTTTTAGTTCGTAATATTCGTTTTTGTTTTCTTCAATAATTTTTTTCTCTGATCAAGCATTGATTGCGTATAATTCAAACAGTCGTCGCCAATTTTTGCAGGTATGCAACGATTGTGTTCAGTGTAAAATGTTTATTTTGCAAGAAGTTTTCATTAGTTTGTAACTTTTACAAGCTCTGATTGGATTATACTGTTAGATACTCTCTGAAACTTTTCGAAAAAAATTGTCACTTTGAGTGAAATCTTACTCTTAAGCTGATTCTACAATGAGTTTGTCGGTAGTCTTAATCTTAATCGGTAAAGTTGGCCAATCAGCGTTAGTCGTACATACAAGTTGGTTATTGGTTATATAGGCCTTCTACAATAAGTCATTTATACCTAAGTTTTAAATAGTTTTAAATATTAGGTCATAAGAAATTGACCACTCACAGTCGATTATTCTTCTCACATTCGTTTGTGATTGGTAAATTTCTTATGATTTAACACTTAAAACTTAAGTAATGACTTATTGTAGAAAGTCCATTAACTTTACCGATAAGACTTAGGACCACTACTGACTATACCGACTCGTTGTAGAATCAGCATAAAGATAAAAAATGAACTACTCTTTTAAAATTGATTCAATTTTCATTCCTTAGAATGAGATTCCATTCTAAAAGATTTGGGTTGACTTTGGGTTTCGTAAAACGCATATTATACGCATGATGTATTATTTTACTTATACGTTTAATATTTGGTGAATGACAAAGAGAAAATGATCTGAAGCTATGTTCCGTAAAAATAGTTCTATCTCAATAAAGAAAACTTCCAATAGTAAAATTCTGTTATAGAATTCTATTATAAAATAAACATTTTACTTAATAAGCACGATGATATATCATTTTATCTTTCTTCAAAATTCAGTGATTAACAAGGATAAAATGACATATCATGTGCATCATGCGTGAAACAGAACGCACTTATAATATAGGCATAGTGTGTGCATTTGATAGATTGGCGGCAGTTGATTTGATTGGCGGCAGTAGATTGGTGCGCGCGCTGCGCGGTGGCTCGCTAGTCGCACAGAACGCGGTAGCTTTCAGTTCGAACGCGCGTGGGTACGCGAAACGTCAAACGCGAGCTTTATGTTTTCCATCGTTTTCGTCCCCGTCATCGTCAATGACTTCGCAAACATATCCGGAACGTACGTGACTGAACGAGCGATCGACGTAGAAGGATGAGACGACTCGCGTTGTTGTTGTATCGCCCTCTGCGATGCTCACCAAGCACATCAAGGTGAGGTGCGCACGTTCACTCGCGTAGCCATCTTTACCGCGCGCGTTTTTCTTTGCGCGGAGATTTGCGACGAGAAAATTGCACGAGTACGAAATTACATCCAGTACGCAGCATTTATTGTCCTAACAATTTATTTCGTAATATTTTCTGCAACCCGTCATTTTTTGAGTTCCAATGAATCAAGGAGCCGATTTTGGATTTTAAAACAAGGTGAGAATTACAAAAGTGAAAACATTCATTAGAATTTTATATAATTTCCTTGGTTAACACCTAAGGAATTTTGCTTACTTTTGTAATTTTCATCTTGTTCCAAAATACACAATCGATCTCTAAGCTTGATACAACTTTCGCTTTTTGTTGGGAGTTTGAGTGATTTAAAGAATTTTTATTTTATACGATTTAATCGAATATTATTCGATTAGAGAAATATATCAATATGATACTTTTCATGTCGATTAAAGTATCTATATCTTATAGAATAATCAATGGTATTTATATTCATTGTTATGATACAATTCAGACAGAGTTTCTCATTGTACTTATCGACGTTATGAATACCATACGGTAAATCATACGTACAGAGTTGGCAAGTTATTTGTCGTCGTTATTAACGCAAGTTATTAACGTCGTCGTTACCGTTACAAGTTATTTTTTTCGTTAACGAATAGGTAACGACGTTAGATTTTCTTCGGAGTAACGTTCATGATAACGCAGCTATACATTTTTAGGATAATGATAACGATTTCATTAGTTACTTTTATCATTATTTTATTTCTAGCCACGTAATAGATTTTTTTATACTGTAGTTTTTATATGAAAAATGAAAAAACTATATACATTTATATGAAATATAATATGTGAGGGTATTTGTATAGAGTACATTTTCTAAACATATATCGAGTTAAAGATTCTAAAATTGATTGTCGTCAAATCCCGTCTTATTTTTGCCAGTCTACCCCACATAGACATTTTTAATAAAAGAGATTGTGTTCACAAAATTTGTTGAGAGAATGATTAATTAATTGTAGAAAAATTTACCTAAGACATGTCATTACCTATGAATACAAAGGCTATTGCGACTAATAATGCCAAAAACTTTTCAGACGACAAAAAGATAGTAAGGAAAATTGAAAATAGATTATTAATTAGAAAATTAAAAATAAATTATGAGTAGATAGTAAGGAAAATCACCAACTTAATTATCTTAAAAGTCATTGTAAATAATATATGCAATGTTTTTGGTGCAAACCATTTTACATAACGAATTAATATTACATCAGCAATCAAAAGTCAAAAGAAGAGATTTTTCTACTATGTACTAATTGAGTTACAAGCATTTTGACAATCTACCTCATATAACAACCCGCCCCGATCTCCCCTATGTATATAAATATATATTTATATACATCTGTTTAGCTCTATTCATCTACTAAAAAATAGAATTTTGATATCTTTTTTACATTTATCAAAAAAATCTATACATAATATTCTATTAGTGTCAAGAAAAAAGGTAACGAAAAACTAACGATTCGTTATATTTTGAGTAACGGTAACAGTAACGAGTTACTTTTGCAAATCAATAACGAGAACGAGTTATTTTTTAGGAAAACGAACGGTAACGATAACGAGTTATTTTTACGAGATAACGTTGCCAGCCCTGCATATATGTGTATAGATTTTATATATATTTTTAGAAAGTACTATAAAATATCTTTTTTTTCTATATGTATATCTTTAGACAGAATATTCTCGTATCAACATCTATATGTATATCATCCAATCTTCATGCATTATTTTAAACATTACAAAAGACTGTAATTTAAACGTGTTATAATAAAATGTATAGGTACGATGAAAAACTTTCTGTGAAATTTTATTTTTATAAAGTATTTATTATTTTAATTATGAATATATATAATTTTGGAAATAACAAGAAATAGTTAATTTTTAAAAATAACTTATCACTTATTTGTGGAAAAGCATTTCTTAAATCGCATAAATGGATATAGTATAGAATGTATATTTATCTAGTATAAAAATTATTTAAATAAAATACGGCAGATTAATTTTTTAAAATATTTTTAGGCGGCAAGTTTATTCGACAAAACCAATAAAATTTGTCAACTGCCTAAGTAGCGAAAAGACAATGATGAAATTTGTTGATATCAAATTATGCAATTTTTTAAAAGTTTATATTTCAAGTTAACTCTAAAAGTGGACTTTATAAAGACTTCACTGAGAAATCACTGAAATAAATTGTATGTAACAATGTTTAATAAGAGGAGGTTTATAATGTATATCGAATTTTTAAAAATATGATTTTATTTTTTGTTTTAATACAAAATTTTATCTATATAAATATGCGGCAAGCTATAGAATTAATGACGTGTTGCTAAATTTAACTGTCTTTGAACTACATTTTTATTGACGGTTCGTGCAATCGGAACGAGGTTCAGAAATCGGTTTGGTATATAAACGCATGATCGAGTTGACGAATTCCTTAATACAAGTTTGAAGGTCTAGAAGAAGCATTATCATCATTTTCGTCTCGCGGAGGTCGGAGCTCCAAGTCTCGTGGCACGGAGCTTATGCGCCGACTGCGGAGTAAACACAGAAATAAACGTGCCAAATGGATCGGTGGCGGATGCGCCGCGCCGGAGGGAAGGCAGAAAGACGGAAACGCGACGGTGGACGGAATACCACGTGCTCTTGTGTGACGACTTCCTCTATACCCGTGTACAAACGCGCGTACAACGAAAATAGATGCAGAAGGAAGCGACGACCGGAGTGAGACTTTTTAACGAGATATATACTCTCGTGCTGCAGAGACTTTGTTCTCGATATAAAAGCGCGATCTGAAATTAATTTCACATTTTAGGATGTATTCTGATATCCTTTTCACAAGTATTAAACAAAAATCAGCTAAAGTCTGAGGATTATTTTTTTAGAAACAAAAATAGATGGTGTTATAAATTGTAAATAATTTTAAATGATATTTATCGAAATAGCTCTCCAAGATTTGTTTTTTCTTTGCATTTTTTGAATTATTTATTTATTTATGGTTAGAATATATGTATTTTTAGCACGTATTTTAACTCATACATTTTGGGAAGATTTAAAGATACTATTTTAGAGCACGCGGGGAATTATCCATGTCGTAGGTCGATGATCTTCGTCACTGTTGATCGTATTCTACAAATGTGCATCGTTAATTTAAACGTTAGTCGCGATGGGTGGCGGAAAAGAGTATGTTGCAGTACCGCAAGCAGACGTGTCAGGAAGAATTGAAATAAAAATATCAGGTTTGAATGACTCTATACTGAAATTTTACGGTACGTCTTATCCTGTTTACGGCGCCACTCGTCGTAAATGCAGGATTGTTCCGTTCGTCATTCTGCTTTATTTTAGAGGATGCATCGCGATGCCCTTAGTCGAGATGCACACTCGATATCGACAATTATTTTTTCTCGTGACATCTGAAAGTTAGTAGAATTCGCTAACGATGAAATTTAAAACTAATCTTGAATATAATGGACATTTTCAGATTACAGTAACTCACAATACGTAATTTTTATATCTGAATTTTACTACTTATGGAACGAAACGAGTTAATGGATTTTTTAAATAACTCATCAAAACTGCCAGATGACTCATTTAACAGCATAATTCTACCATAATAAATTTTAAAAAATTCTAAATTATTTTGCATTTCATGTTTTGTAATGTTTAAGCAATTAAATATTTCATTATCTATATGTAAACAATTTTTTTCTATTCATTACTTGTTTCTTGAGGCATTTATAAGAATACGCTTTATGCAGTAGCATGACAATCGGATAAATTGAGAGAGAGAGAGAGAGGGGGGGGGAGGGAGAGAGAGAGAGAGAGAGAGAGAGAGAGAGAGAGAGAGAGAGAGAGAGAGAGAGAAGGACAGAGAGAGAGGAATTTTTCTTACAAAAAGTATGTAACTATTTTTATTGTGTTGCTACAACGACAATGCATTTAATCATTTTCACAGCAAGCGAAGGCAATACATCCGCGTGTAGCGAATGCATGTGTACACATGTGAAAATGATTGACAGAATGCCGGAGCAACAGCCTTGTAAACAATTAAGCGCTGTCACGGATGTATGTGACGAAACCGACCGTATCTCTCTTTTTCTTTTTCTTTTTCTTTTTATCTCTATATAAGCACTCGTGTGTCCACGAGAAAATTATTTCCAGCAGCAGATGCCATTAGAATGTATAGATTGTGCGCCCGTTACGCACACGAGTGATATATTCTAACAAATAAGATGAAAATATTCAAGGACTCTTAATATAACAATATTCAACTTAAATTAAAAGGGCGAAGTAAGAGTCAGATTTAAATTACATTTAAAATAATATTAAAATGTCAACATATTTAATTCTTAATTTGAAACACAATAGAAGTAATTACAAAAAATAACTTAAAATTAAAAACATGATGCCCGTAACAGTTTCAACTCCTTGATTGAGTCCTTAATATTTAGACTTCAAAATAATCTCTTTCGTAGATATTTAATTTATGTTGAATATTGTTATATTAAGAATCCTTGAATATTTTCATCTTATTTGTTTTTTGATCGCAGGCTGTAATAATACGAACATCACATTATGTGTCTTATTTTGAATTTATATAAAAAAATTTTGGATTTTTTGCAGTTAAACATCTCAAATTATGGATAAAATTTCGTAGAAAGATTATTACGACTTACTTACATAATAAATTCATTAAGCAGTGTATCAACAATAACATTGTTCCTCGACATTTACACGTTTTAAACAACTTAAATATAAAATTTTTTAACCAGATTTCTAATAGGAGGTTTTCACACTGCAAAGAATTTTCTGTTCGAAAAATTTTACACATCGAACTCGACGATGCACGTAGAGAGATCCATCACTACAGAATGATGTTGTTCCGTGTGGTAAGCATATTGTCAGGCTGTCTTCCCATTAAAATTTGTGACGAATTCCTTAAAACGCAAGAAACGTCATGTAAGATCTTTTTTTCAAAAAAGAGAAAAAGGGATTAGATTCTAAATTTATCTGGCTATCACAAAACAAAAGAAAACAAGATCACGAAAACATAAAACCTATACAATATCCCTTGTAGAAAAGTACTACTGAGCACTAGGAGTATTTTGAGGCACTACTGTACTGCAGCACTACTCCCTCGTAAAAAAGTACTACTAGTGTCACTATTAGTGCAATATGCAGGTAAATTCGCAAAAAAAAAATAAGATATAAAAAAATTTTGATTAAAAATACGAAATGATTAAAATAATTGATTAAAACCGATTTTTTAATTCAAATTTGTATTAAAATAATTTCTGCAAGTGCGGGAATGCGATTACTGTAGATTGCACTACTCCCAGTAGTGATACTATTAGTGCCACTAGTAGTAAATATAATACTGCACTTCTACACTACTAGTCACGAGCAGTGTTACTACTGATTACTACTCGTACCAACAGTGACACTAGTAGTACTTTTTTACGAGGGCTCAGCACTACTGCGCTGTTGTAGTAGTACAGTAGTGCCTCAAAATACTCCTAGTGCTCAGTAGTACTTTTTTACAAGGGATCAGCCTCACTTCTCTGAAATCTTCTCCATCTCCACTTATGATTGTCATTTCTCCTAATAATTTTCCTTCACAGAACAGTTCTTCATTATCCACAGTTAGAGATAAGTGGTTTATTAATTTGTCTTCTGTTGACATTCCGTATAACATACAATGTTTTTTTTACAATTGGGAGAGATACTAGCATAGTGATAAATAATGATAAATAATGATACTAGCATAGTGTTCATCTTGAACTTTTCCCGTCATAAGTATTTATTGAAATATTTAATAAAAAGTTGACAAAACACGTATATACACAGTTGTAATTTTAATTTATCTATTGCCAATTTATCTCATTTGAAAAACGTATTAACGAAAAAACAAATTTGGCTTATCTTAAATTGATGCTATTCTATGACATTTTAATTGAACTTTCATTTTTTTACGATGTTATAAGAAAGATGCTATTGTCACAATTAAAAATTCTTGATAAATGTGTTAATTATAGAAATATATATAATAGCAGAACGACTCTATGTTATTTATATATAGTGAGAGGCGCCATTTCGATCGGCTACAAAATTAATTACGCGATGGAAGGGAATTAGCTCTAATTGACCTGAATATACGCAATCGCGATCTTATTATCTTCTTGTAGACGTCATAAAGAGAAAACTTTATGAAGGTTAGGTGCGTTTAGCCGGTAGAAATTGTTCTGAACCACTTAATCAACTCTGTTTATTATTCATACCTTTACTCCTATATTTTTTAAAATTATTAATAATATTAATAAAAGTATATTTATAAAATATAGTTAAAATAAAGTTAAAATAAATGTTATATAAATTGATATATATTTTGTTAATATAATATTAAAACGTAAGGTCATTAGAAGTGAGTATTAAAAGATAAATTAGAATTTCTCTATTTAAAAAGATAATATGGTCTTTCGTGTCATAATATAAAGTTAAGATTAGAATAATAGATACCTAATATAAAGTATGTAATTCATGCATTATATTTCAAATGTAGCGTATTATTATTACATCAATAATTCTCTAGCATCTTACGATAATTTATATATTATTTGCATACATAAGTTCCTCTATATAAACATTTTAAGTTATTTACAAATAATTTAATGTTTATATAGAGGAATTAAACATTAATTATAATAGATATTAATATTAAAAATAAGTTATAGAAATAATTACATAATTACGTTACAAAAAAAAACAGAGCGAAAAATGAAGTATATTTCAATAATTTATTTAATTAAAAAGACATGATTTTGTATTATTAAAAAATTAATTGTGTTTTACTAGAAGGAGAAAGAGATGACTTGTTCCATTTTTGTCTTGTTCCACTTGTCTGAATATATCGCAAATTCAGGCACTCTATATATTTCGCTGCCGAGTAGACGGTATTTTATCGGTTGCATGTGTGTCTATACGCGTGTCGCCCTGGCGTCCAACTTCACTTCCAATGTACACAAACGTAGCTTAACAAGCGTGAACAGGGCAAACACGCAGAAATGCCGCGAGTGCGGAATAATATCGTTATTTGAGGGCAGCGCGGTTTTGCGCTCCGCAAGATCTTCCCTTAAGAGCGTCATCTTTTTTAATTGCAGACGACGTGGCTCATCCTCATTTTCGACCAACAGCAACGTGGTGAGTTCGAGTTTCTTCCCCTGATGTTTCGACACCGCGGCATCGTTTATCTCTTTTCTTCTAGGTATGTGTTGTATGATACTCGCCTTTTTACCGTTTATTATTTTATTAGGACAGAATAATGATATATTTGATATTCTTTGTCGAGGCGAAGTTAAATTGAGTTTGTCATAAATCAAAACGAATGGCAGAAATCGTTCCCATCCGAGGCTTAATTGATAGATTTTTTTATGTGATTTACATACATTTGATATGGTAAATTTGTTTAAAAGGTAGAAATGAAATGATATGTGTGTTTAAAATATGAAATGGATTTTTTAATAATATCTAATAAATAAGGAATATTTTAATAATAACTTAACTTTATTTAAAAATAAAGTTGTATATACTTATATATATAATATATAAATTTTATAAAGGGGACGTATTGTAAATTAAATTTTGAATTGACACAGGAGCAATCTGTTTGAGCCTCCGCCTTTCGTTCAGCGACTGCAAATAACAGTGATAGGCAAGCCTTAATTAAATCCGTGGCAAGAATTGACAGTGCATACGCGTACCTTTCATTGACGAATACACGCGTCACTGCATTTACGTTACATGATGTATTCAATTAATGATCTGTCCCCGTTGCACGTGGATGGCTTAATTATAAGTACTGTACAATTTACTAATATGTAAATCTATAAACGATGCAGTAATTCTGCCTTAATTTCTGAGAAGTATTTTGTAATCTTCTTTCAAATTTATGTGTGTAAGAGTTATTATAATTTGTTTTCTAAAAAATAAATTCCATACTTTGGTGTTTCTTAGATAAAAAATGTATCTTACTCAAACGC
Organism: Cyphomyrmex costatus; assembly: GCF_001594065.2. Classification (NCBI taxonomy): domain Eukaryota; kingdom Metazoa; phylum Arthropoda; class Insecta; order Hymenoptera; family Formicidae; genus Cyphomyrmex; species Cyphomyrmex costatus. The sequence goes on from NW_017275229.1 coordinate 21,160, forward strand.
AATTAGTATTTGTTAATATTGCAACATATATAAATAAAATATGTTTCTTTTTTTAAATTTCGCAATGCAGTCGCGGATGTCACAGAAATAGCCAGTGATCCGAATACTCGCATGATTATTAGGTTGTCGTAACCGTTACAGTTACGTTAATAATTATGGCACAAAGTAAGCCTTCGCTTTACCAAACAGAGTTAATTGCGGGCTATTAAACGTTCAGGCGCATAGCTCCGCTCGCGTATCTCGTTATATGCAATTTCGTTTCTTCACGCTGGAAATGCGTCACGAGCATTATCGGATAAATTGAAAGCATTAGCGTGGCGAATCGAAGGCTAGCGTTTGCTACGACTGAGGCTACGGCTATTCAGTCTCGTCAAGCTCGTTATCCTTTTATCGTAGCACTTTACGACAGGTGAATCGATGCTTTTATTATGCCACCCTGTGTATGACATACGACCTCGGCCGAGATTCACTATTCTTCAGGGCTAACTAGTAATCACTCATATTTCTGAGTATAGTTTCAACAGATCATTTATATATTATCAAGAAAAATTGAATTTCTCTTTAGACGAGCAGTGAATTTTTTTTAATAAAAACGAAATGTAGAATACATAATAGATTTCAACATTAACTAATGCTTGAAAGTTTATATAGTGTTGACAGTTTAAATGATTAATTTTTTCAAAATTTTTTTAACTGAAAAATATGTGTATATCGAATTAAACAATTTTAAGAAATCGTTCGAGAAATGGGGTTTAAAATTGTGATGACGAAATGCAGAGTGTTCTAATATGGGATACTTGATTTCTATTCATAAATGTTCATTCCGATATTCTTAGATATCATTTTAAGTAATTGAACGAAAGGATTAAATTGAGAGCTCGAGCTCAGCTTGCCTTTCCATGCGGGATTTTCACGTAGGTTCAATGCACTCGGCGCTGTCACATGATAAGGGCTTTGCATGTGCACGCGACGTCATATCGCTAATAGAGCAGGTCTCGATCGAGGCTGTCGTACCACGATAATGAAACAAATGAAAAGAAATGACAGCGTGGATGAAGATAAATGGTCTTTGATATTCTAGTCTCCTAAAAGTAACAGAAGAGAACGAGTGGAGCGAATCGACTCTGTTGGGCGGTATTCACAGTCTTTTCTTAATGAATAAGAATTTTTTATTTTTATCACCTTTGATTGCATGCACGTATATGTATAAATAAGAAATTCTTTATCCATCAAGGAATGACTATGAATATTATTTTAAAATTATAACGATGTGGTATGATGACTTCCTTACAGACCATGTAGTGTTTCAAACATTTAAGTTTTTTTTACTTTGAATGTTTATCGTTATAAAGGGGTTACATACATATTATCATTTATACAATAAATCTTATACGTTTAAAGTCATAATTCAACTAAAAATTTAGTAAAGATATTTAAAACTAAATGTTGAGAAGCAGTAAAAAGGCATGGTATTTAATAAAACTTGTGTGTTTTGTATACAAATTGACTTTGAAATATTCAAGAAATCTATGAGTGGACAAATCGGGGAACTAGAATACCCTCTGTATTTCCAACATGTTTTGATATTTCGTTTGATACGGAACCTGGACAACAGAGGCGATCCGATCGGCATTTCGGATCATGAAAAAACCAAACGGATTTGAATAAAACGCTCGTTAAAATGATTTGTCCGCTGTCGGTGGTCCGACTTTAAACGAGGCCCCCTAAATTCGCCTCAAATATCTAGTGGCAGGTTCTTCGGTACCACAAATTTTCATTCGCACCGCTCATAAATCTAGGCTGGCGCACGCAGTAACTTTTTGCGATATTCGGAAAGCCCGATATTTTGAATTTAAATTATGCTTAATTTAATTCGCGACTGCGCTGTGATCGAGCATGATATTTCGCCGTCCTGATGGGTCTCGGTATATTTCGGCGAGTTAAAGTTCCAATCTAAATGTGTCTCTTATACCAAAACTGCGTGAATCGATATCTGCGAATTTTTAGACGGAATAATGAGGAGAGAGAGAGAGAGAGAGAGAGAGAGAGAGTGTGTGTGTGTGTGTGTGTAAATTTAGTACATTTAGCGCCTCATTCCACGTCCTGGAAAAAAAGCAGGTCGCGTAAATGATTTGCCGTCAGGACGACATTGCTTGGCAAGGACGACTGCCGCCATCGTCATTGTCCATTGGCCTAAATCGCGGTCTAGCTAGTCGCTACGTGCAGCATGCTAATTTGGACGAGGAGAAATGCTAATATCTTGCATTTTATTTTAGTCCGACGCCAGTCTTTCTTGTCAGCGTCGAGTACGTTAATTGGGACGATTTAATTAATCGCATCAATTCAACGCGTCTCTTTTAACGTCATTCTATCTCATAATTTCACTGTTTTATGACATTCATTTTTGCTATCTTGTATTTTGACAGACCACCCAATAATCTGATATAGCAATTATAATAGGAAACTTGTTTCTACTAATTAATTTTTAGATCATTGATTAACAGAAAGCTTTCGAGACAACTTAAAAACAAGTATTTTTGATTGTATAGTAATTTAATTGTTATTCAAAAGGTTCGGAAAAATGGAAAGAAAATTAATCTAGTTTGACGATATAATATGTCGAGAGATGAATAAAATTGCACATCGTTGTATATTGAGTTTTCTACATGCTTGACTCTCACGAGATGATAACAGGTTGTAAATTCTACACATATATACGTACAACAGGAACTAATTGCAATCTTGAATATCAAGTTTCTCCACTCGCACTTCTACTTTCATAGAAAAGAGTCAGCGCACGATGTGTCGATTGCAAGAGCAGCGTTATGAAAAATTTGGTATGATCGTGTAATATTGTGTATCTGTATAGGCGTGAGGTAGGTAGAACTTGAAATTATCAGGAAAATCATGTTGAAATCAGAAATCAATTATACGCATTACTTTGACAGGATCGTTTTAATTAACGAGAATTCGAATCTTGTCATCTTTTATACTGTCTGTCTATACTATACGTATATGCATAAAGAAATTTTTATATTAATATTAGGATGTTATTACTATTTTAACGTTTGATTTATGAAACTTTCACGATATATATTATATATAATAAATAAAATTTAATCTTACTATAAGAATTAAAGGCTAAAGTTAGAAAAGATAAATAAATTTGTATCTATAATGAAAAAATATGTAATGTTTAGAGCACATTTTGAGCACATTCCAGTTTGGTTCCTTAAATTGTCGACCGTGACGCTTACCGGAACTCATGATCGCGGGATGTGCCAACTTCTATAGTTCTCTTTTTCCGCAAAGAGGACGAGAACGTACTTTGGTCTATCCGCGAATATTTATGCATGACAGGTGCGTTAATCTATGAGCGAGTCCGACATCGCGAATACTTGCACGATTCGCAAAATAGCATCCAGAAGTAGCACAGGCTACAAAATTATCGACTCGATCAAAGCTTATATTGTCTTGGGTTATAAGCTAATCTAAATTGTAAGATAAGTTGCTCGTAGATTATATAAAAATTTTGTTTAATTTGTCAGTACTATGAATACATTGGAGTTTTTTTTATTAATAATAAAATAATTCATAGTTGATTTTTTAATAATTATAATATTTATAATATTTAATTATTATATTTAGTACACATAATAATATTATGATTGCAATTGACATATTTTTTAAAATATGAAATACATATAAAAGCACAATAATTTAGAGTAAAATTATTGATGTATGTTAAAAAAATTACTTATCTGATTAAAAAATAAACTGTGTAATTCAATTAAATTCTTTAATTATAAATTTTAACTTAATTGTTAGGTACATATAATAATAACGAATTATTTAATTATTTATAAATGCAAAAATTTTTTTAAATTATCTTTAATTGATAAAATCGATGAAATTGCTATTGTATTGAAATTGCTTGAAAATCAATTTGCACTTGGCTATCATACGATATTACGCATTGCTCTACAATCGTTATATTCAGAGACAGAGATTTAACGTGACAGTCATTGGCAGCTCTTTCTTTTGTAAACGCTCGCGTGACGAAAAGCATCCTAGTGATATGATAAGCGAGCTGTAAAGCCCAAAAGTGACGTTCGTGTTCTCACTATATCGAGATTTACGATGCAGATACGTCATTCCGTTGGGCGTTTTCCCTTCGTGTAGTAACTAGGCTAATTGTCCGGATTTGTGATGTACGAACTTTACGGCGGCCGATTGCACTATAGATTACGCCAGTAGTTCTCTTGAAATTTGTACTTTGCGCGCAATATATAATATATTATACGGATTTTTCCTTTAAATACCATCACTCTCTTCGATTTTTCATCGTCGTCGATATTTGACCGATTGTAATGGAGCAATGCCCGATCTTGGTATGACCCGATTTTATTCTGGGAAGTGTACTTCAATCACGTAATAGTGACGCGATTAATGGATTTACTTTTTCATCGATAATCATATGTACCTATTTCAAATGCTGAAACGCATTAAAGTTATCGCGTGTCAATGGTATTTGAAAAATTGGTATTGAAGGAAATCAGAAATAAATTTAAAGATGGAAACTCATTTCTCATCGTATAAAGTCGTATTAAATGTACCGATCTTTCGTAAAAAATAGCCAGTAGTTGAAACACTGAATAAGGAAGTATTTTATAAGTATCTCTTTAGGATATTTTTATAGTGAACTATTATTTCTTAAAAATGGAAAATAAAATAAACACACACACACACACACGCACGTACGCACACCATATTGTTTTTTTCTTGACTCTTTCTTTTAATCTTTTATGATTTGAATTGACAAATATTATATTTCTATTTTAATGTTAATAGTGTAATCAATTATTTAAAAAATTTTATGAAGATTTTAAAAATATATATTTATAATTTGACTTTTTTAAATATATTTAATACAATTACTGTACAGAAGTTTACATCGTAAATTATTATATAAATTTATTTTGACATAGGGTTGCCGATCTTAATCTTAATCTACACAATATTCAAAATTCTAAAGACCGTCAATCTTATATATATATATATATAACAACATAATTAATACTTAAATTAATCTTAATCTATTTCGATTTAATCAAATTCATCTAATATATTCGATAGCAATCTTTCCAAGATACTAGACGTTATCGTTAATTTTTGATTCGAAATAAACAAGCTCTTTTTCTTCTTTTACTCAAAATTCCTTCAATTTCTTGGAATCATTTTCTTGCGATACGAATAATGTTTGCTTTGATCCCAGACACATTTATTATAAGTCTGAGTAAAGGATGCAGATTGCTGTTCCTGTTGAGCATCCGGTTACGCACATACGCCAGGATTGTTTTCATCCGACGAAAACGGCCCGCCGCGCCGTGAAAATAGACGACCTCTCCCCTTCGCCACCTCTTCCCCTAAAGCCGCGTGATGCGTGCGCGTGTGGGAATGGGGATGATGCAGTTGGCCTGGATAAAGGTCGGTGGCCGACCTAGCCCCCCGGCGCGAGCAGCCCTACCACCAGCTCTCCCCCCCCCCTCTCTCTCTCTCCCTCCCCCTCGCTGCTGTGCCACCCATCTCGGTATTGATTTTGTTAACCTTCTAGATTCCAGTGGTTCTCTACCCCTTCCGTTCTATTCCAATCCCTTCGTCTCTCTGCGCGACGACCATCCCCTCATCTGAGGGCTTACGCAGCATTTCCTTTCGAATCGGGCCGACTTCTTGCGTTTTTCTGTTTTAGCTTTAGGACAATTTCGTAGTGAATTTTGGTACATTTCTAAGAGGCAAAAGGAAGGAATCAGGATGAAGTCAATTAGGTTTGAGAAATTTCTCAAAAGTTCCTGTAGTATACATATGTATATATTGCTGTCGCGTGGAAATAATGCATGAAAAGTTATAAACATTTCTTGTAATTAATCGATGCTATAAAGATTAATGAAATGTAGGAAGTAATGAATCCGCTGTCGATTTGGCATCTTTCAAATGGTCTTTTAAATATTTAATATCAACAATGTTAATTTAATAAATTATGTATAACTTGTAATTAAAACTCCAATTTAAAGTAGAGTGTTATGTCTAATTTTAAATTAAATAAATATATAAAGACATTTTTAAAAGAAATTTATATATAAAAAATACTAATTTCTTAAATAATTAATGTCATTTAATTTTTTGGAAACGCTTATAAACTACTGACTACTGCTTTTCGGTACGGTATGTAAATAAATGATATTCTGTAACCAAGGTATCATTATTTCCGATAACAATGTTACTATTACACTTATATAAGTAAGACACTTTTTCGTGATCTCAATTGTCACGACAGAAAATTAATGTGCTGCTAAGAAAGCGGACTACTGATACCAATCAGGTATAATAAGGCAAGTATCTGAAATGAACGATCTTAATGCATCTAATTAAGTTGAAATTGTCTTAGTATCGCCGCTTTCGCTTTTGCAACTTCCTACATCGTCGCATTATATTGTAAGTGCTTCATAACACCAGGTGCTTATTGTAATTTACGATCACGGCACTCGCATTCTTACACCTACTCGCGAATTCATTCGTTGCGTTCATTAGCGCATATACCTACATTTTCCGCTGTCGAAACAGTTCGTTTTCCGAGGTACTTACGATATACAATTTCTAGTCACAATAGCTGATTTCGAAGATTACTCGCTGTCAAAATTCTGACGTAAAACGAGATAAGTTTTCAGCGCGATAGTTTCTCAATTATAAATGATCAAAGTTGACTGCATAGACATCGTGTTATTAAATTTTATTTTCATTTTTATATAAAACTAATTTGAAACCTAAAAAGAAATAAAATGTATGTTTATTCAATTAAATATTTGTTGAAACAATATTAAACTTTTCTCCGTTTTAAATTAAATTCTTCTGTAATATTATTTTTGCGGTTAATTTTTTAAAAATATTAGATTAAAAATGGCGATATATATATACAATATATTATAAAACACGATTTTCTTGCGAGTCTGAGTTTGCACTTCGTGCACACATATGCCTACTCCTTATACGCGTGTACGTATAATACGAAGCTTGCTAGCAGAATCCTAATGCCGTGTATCTGTGCCACTGTGCGAATTGAATTTCAATTATATGCTTGATTTACTTGTCATTCACTCGCGGTTCTTCTCGGGTTGCATCCGCGGTTTTTGGCGCCGCTCCATCTTCGCCGTTGGTCATCGACATCTTGAAGCGTTCCTTATTCTTCCTAGAGGGAAACATAAATATCGCGATCGTATCTCGTTTTCAGGAATTAGAGAGGAAACGGTATATAAAGAATTTTACACACGAAATTAGTAATAGCGATGCTATGAGTTACTTCGAATATTGACTGATGAGCAGATCTGTTGCTTCTATAGACTTGAATAGCTTTCATGTACTTCCTGATGTCAAGAAGCTTAATTCAGTCCCTTTGCTAACACTCCTGTAATTCAGTTAATTCAGCGAAGATTTGTTACTGTCAGCTGCCATGGACATACAGAGCACATACGTACATGTATCCTACATGAAATATGTATATAGACTGGCATGGCAGCTCTATTGTCTATTAACAGCCCTAATAAATATTAACGGATCAGTCGCATGTATGAGTGTGATTAATAAAAAAGAATTTCGGATTAATTAATTCAATTAATTAGCTTTTAACGTCTGTCGTTTTTTGTGCTTTTAAGTAATAAAGGTTCCGCAGTATGAACAAAATACATAGCATATAATAAAAAGTACATAGATTACTAAGTAGATGCATTCCGTCTGTAATATTAATTTGTATGGTATCTAATTAATAAGCAATTAATGAAAATGAACTTCTCTTTCATAATTATGTCTATTATTTTATGCATTAAATTTACTTATGGGTAGTTAATCCAAAACATTGCGGCTATGTGTTTTCTTCTTAGAATAAGTATTTTGTTATCGCAAAATTGTCAGGTGAATTAAACGGCATACAACTTCGTTTTCCCACGGTTAAAACGCACGCGTGCCTCAAAGACGATGTGCCTATAGTTGGGGAGAGTTTTTTCCTCATCGGTTTCTTCTGTTATAAGATAGGATGAAGAAACGGTGTGGCACTCTTTCCACCCCGGTAAGGTAGAGTGTCTGTAAAAAGAGACCCCGCGTTTATTCGTGGGGGCAGCGATAAAGACGAGCGATAGAAACTGGGCCATGTGACGCAGGTACCTACAATAATAGAGGGAGTAGAATGACGACCTACTTCGGTCGATTCCAGTATAGCCGAGATTCATGCCGACGACGTCAGAGAGACTCGATCCCGCGAATTCACCTGTTCCGTCAGGTAATATAGAGTGTTTAAATTTAAGTAAGTACCTATATATATGTCACTGTCTATACTATAGCGATCCTCGACTAATGTCTTCATTCCAATAGAGTGAGCTATCAACAGTGTTGCGCTTAGATAATTAAAAATTATCTAGATATAGATAAGATAAATCACACAAAAATGTATCTTAGATGATTAATTTTATATTAATCTAGATAAAAGATAAAATGTAAAAAAATTTTATTTAAATAATTTTTAAGATAATTTTATTTTTAAGTAACTATTAGGTAGTAAAACGATTTAGGATACAAAAAATGCGATTTCATATTTACTACCACTGATGATGGCAATGATGTGTTATATTTAAAACTCTTAAAAGTAATTTATTTGACGTGTGGATACAAACTAAGAATATCTATTTCCTTAGATTTATTTTCTAAATATGAAAGTACTTCAATATATCTTTAAAAGACTGGTGTACTACTATACTAATGGAAGTTAATTTCTTATAATATTCTTGTACAATCTTAAATAGTTTGAAAAAGATAACATTTCTTTTATATAAGATAAGATAAAGATAAGATAAAGCCATTTCTTTATCTAGATGATTATCTAGATAATTTTGTCGATAACAAAAAACACTGGCTATCAATCACATCGAGACTTATCAACAGACAAAATCTGCATTAAATTCAAACAGAAGATTAGAGAAGATATAAGGAAAAGTTATAAAAAAATAATGTAATATATAAAAAAAAGAGATTAGAAAATGAAAAGAGAAAATTTAATAAATTGAATACAAATAATTTTGCGAAAAAGAGTGTCGCGAACTGCAAATACGTACAATAAAAGATCGATATTTATTTCAGATCTTTATTAAATAAAAAAATATAATAATATAAGAAATGGAAAACGACTTTCATACCTTAGCAATGTAATAATTGTGTAACAAATGTTTTTATATTATATAAAATAGAATTGTCTAATAATCATAAGATTGGCTCTTTTATTCTTCTTGTAAGAAAATTAAAATGAGAGATATAATCCAATTTTTAGACGAAAAATTAAATAGTAAATATTTATTTAAGAATTCAATCCTAAATCAAGCACATATATATAAATGTAATGGTTATAATTATAAAATATGAAAAATGACATTACAAGAACAAATATTAATTGATGAAACTGTAAGTTGTACTGAAATTAAATAAGATTTATTCTATTTGTCTAATATTCTATTTTAGCATTATCTTTTTGCTCTTTTATACTTAAAATTGCATATACATAAAAATTTGTCTACGTATTCTATCAAATACGTTGAGTTTTGCATAATTCGATTTCAGCATTTTTTTTTTAGCATTAGCACAATTTTCTTTTTAACCGCGAAAAGCTTAATTGAGCACGAAGGGTCCACTTCGCGTTTTCGTAAAATCAGGAGACGCGGTAGCGTCTCCGGCCATGTTCAAAAAAACTGTGAACGCTACAAGTCTCTTATCCCGAGCCACCAAAGTCCATTTTTGGGAGGTGCATAACTATTAAAATATAAAAAATTTTGAATCGAACGTCATATGTCCTGATTAGTATTATTTTCACAGCATTTGGTAAATCATGCACGTGATAAATCATAGGGCGCTTTCAAAAGATGCAACGATCATTGCTTAGGAATCGGGCACAAAAACCGCAGCAAGAATCGAACAAGGCTCCGCGTTGTGTGTGTCAGGAACGTACAGAATTCTACGAAAATAGCTTTAGTGTCCTCTCAGCGTCTTTTCTCCCTCAAACGACTGGCAGCACGCAGTCGGTTGTCGTCACGCCACAAAGTAACAAAATCACGTAACAAAATGCATCCCCGAAGCTTTGAAACCGCACGAGTATGCGTCGAAACGTGTAATTTGCAAGAAACGGCTGCAGTTCCTTCAATCGAGTCTGTCTCACCTGCGCACAACGCAACACGAATCTGTGCCCAAATTATCACCATTAACGAAATGCAGTTCGCAGTAACAGTTTCAATTTAGTCTATAGGTTTGTGGGTGTATGTCTCTTGTATTATTTTTTTATTGTTGTTCAGTTCACAAAAATAACCAACAGTTTAGCTCTGTACAGAAAATTATTTATTTTATTAAGAATATCTCTAAGATTATTCTTTGATTTTAAAATATATGCACTCGTAATAAACGTTTTTATAACATCTAAATTAACAACAAATCTTGTAAAATTAAATAAGACAAGCTTTAGTTTTCAAATATTATTGTTCGCTAAACGGCTATAAAAGTTTTTTTTGCTATTATATATTACAAATACTATTGATAAATGAAAGCTTTAGATTATCTGATTGGAAGAAAATCAGGTTATCTCATCAATTAGTTAATTTTTCTACGGCTATAATACTGTATTAAAAAAAAGAATTTAAAAAATAATAACTTTATTATAACTCTTTTTAAATTAGTCTGTTGTTTTAATGTTGCGAAATATAATAAATTAGTTCAACAGATGACTCATTGACACAAAGTATACATAAATTCTCTTTCAATCTCGCGAACAGGAGATGGCACCTACCTTCGCAGGTGTTTCCACGATATTTTCCACGGCACGTCGGCAGTCTGACTTGACGATTGTATGGATCGTTACACAATCGAGCGCGTAACGAGTAAGAAATCTCAGTCAGAGAGCGGCATAATGCCACCACTGTGAGAACGTCTCGCGCGAGTCAATGGATTTCTTATGCGGCTTCTTTATTATCCTTGTGCGTGTATTCTTGCTAAGATTCTCCACTTATTTAGATGCTTTCAATATGAAATATTTCGTAAAAATTTTTGGAGGTCTTATTATAAAGTTAGCAGATTAGTTTCGCTGATATCGTAGAAGTACAATAGTTTTGTTATTTGTGAGAAAATTTATTACAACTAGTTTTATTCGATTCTTTTTCGTAGAATTGCTAATAGTACAAAACGCATTACGTCGTAGTTGTAATTTAGATGGATGAATGTATTTCGGTTTCGCAAATGTGCGAAAGATTCTGTGAGTATGATCGTGTTGGTGTGATTTCAATTAAAATACATAATAATTCTAATTCTTCATCGAGTACATATTTCAACATGTTAATAATTATTAAAATATTTTTTAATATTTCACAATTAAATTTTCATAAAAAGAAAATTTAAATATATATTTATATATAATTTTTAATTTATTTTGTGATTTTATTGCTTTTGCAGTGAACGAAAGAAGTCAATGAATCGCGTAATACTAAGTATCCTCTTATAAATGCGAATACGCCGGATATCATTAATGCAATCGATTATATGCATCGTTAATTGTAGATAAACATGTTTTACTGTACGCGCGAGTTTCTCTGATTGTTAACATTGTTACATGAAGAACTTGCACTCGTTTAACCTTACGAACACAAATGAGCAACCATTCATTTTCCACTTAAACCTGTATTTATAGTCATGTTTCTGCTGAGAAACTCGAGTCAAACCAGTTTTGAAATGTGATTAATAAATGTGCTTTGAGAATCAATTTAATATTCGTAATGTCATATCTGTAAAAATAGCGATTTAAATGAAAGGAAATTGGATGAAGTTCATCTTGAAATATCGAAGAATTGAGCTAAAATTGGTGCGCTGGGAAAATGTAAATAAAAATCTTTGGCATGTGTTTTATTAAGTAAATTTATTTATTATTAGATCTATTACGTATCTGATAAATGTTTTCTTATTTTATTTCTATTACACTTTATTTACAAATAAAATTTTTAGATAATTATAATAATAGATAAATTAAGAACATTGTAAAAGATATACTGTTTAGATAATTTATTATACATATAATTGGTTAAGATTGAGTAAATCTGTTAATGTACATTTTTCGGTTTTTATATTTTGACTTTGTTTAAATAAAAAGTAAATTAAAACGCAGTATATCTTGTATTAATAAAAAAATTTTTTACATCAAATTCATATAGATTTATAATCAAATTTTTTACATAAAAGATTATTGAGAAAGATAGAACTTTTATGAATAGCGATTTTTTAATTATTAAATTTGTTTTAAATATAGTATGGAATACAAGAGATTTAAATAAGATTCTATAATATAAAGTTGTTTATAAATGAAATAATCGTAAAGTTTCTTTTATCAATAATTCTATACGATTAATCGATGGATGTGATGTTGAAAATAGGAGAATATAGTATTATGCAGCAAACCAATCTATCGTTAACATCAAGCATTTGTAATGTGGCGTTCAATAGAAAAAAAAAAACTGGGCATTTGCCAGGAGCGCAGTAGGAATAACAATATGGTAAGTGCACACAATGACGATGTGTATAGACTTTTCTCTTCTTTTTAAACTAGTCGTACATAGTGATTGCAGTGTTTAGAAAAGTTAACAATAATAAGTCTATACTAATTTTCAACGCACAAACTGCTACAAATTAATATATATAGCTACTTATATTAACTTTAATAGCTATGGATATATAGCATTTCACAATTGATAAGTTTTTTAATTAAAAAAATCTTTGATTAAAGAGATTTTCTTGATTAAATATATTTTTACTATCGTATATATCAATTTTATAACTTTAAATACATTTACAAAGTTCAACGTAATTTAGTTATCATTATCGATATGTTAAAATTTAACCTAAAAATTACGCGATGAATTAAATTTTTCAAAAATGCAATTTTTATTCTTACAAGTCTTATAACTATACACATAGTTCTCATGTATAAATTTCTAATTAACTTATGCCATTCCTGCTTGCTTGATGGCAATCCGGGAAACATCGAGATTTATCGACAAAGTATTCTCGCTTCGACGACTTGTCAGACGAGTTGTCTAGCAAAGAAAAATTACTGATGTCATTTGACGCAACGCAAGATAATGAAACAGCGCTTCTCTCGATGTGTGTGTGTGTGTGTGTGTGTGTGTGTCTAGATAGATAGGTGTCGACAATACGGTAGAAAGTTCTGCCCCTCTCACAATCGTTTTTCTTGATAGAAAATAAATAGATAAGGAGAGAAAAAGAAACGGCAGTTGGTCATGTACCGGGGACAATCGCGGAATATCAATGAGAATAGTTACGCGATTCGATGTCGAACGATTGGCGACGCGTGCAGCAGAATTCCCCCCGGAGAGCGTATAACCATACATAAGGCGTATCGGGCGCGAGGCCACCGGTGCATTGTCATCTTCCCACACGCGAGCGATGCGCGCGGAGAAATGCGAGGCAATTGCAACGCGATATATACTGGAGGGGCGGAAAGAATAATGTTGGCGTTCGCTTTTCGATAACCTGGTTCCGTTCCGTCGTGGATTTCACGGTCGTCCGCCGCGATATGCTGGTGGACGAGGAATAATTTATCGCTTTTCTTCTATTCTGAATATTTTTTATCTCTTTGCGTGCGCATGAGACAGTAAAGAGAGAGAGAGAGAGAGAAATAGGGGGAGGGTGGGACGAAAAAGAGAAAATTCGATCTCATCGATCGTCACTTTTAAATGGTTGATTATAACTTTTAACTTAATTGCGATTGCATCCAGTGTTGTCTGAATTTTTCTCCTTTCCATTTTTTTTATAATGGTACTACCACGACATGAGTTCATGCACGCGTGAGATATCAGATTCATAACTCAATTTTTACTTCCCTTGTTATATACGTTAACGAGAGCATCTACTTGTTCCCTTGTAAAAGCTTTGGCGGGAAAGGGTTAGTGGCAGAAGCGAGAGAACCCCATTACCCACCCATGCAATTCCCGATTTTTTACTTTGAGTACCGCGCCTGTGTAGCCTCAAGCTTGAAATTTTACCGCGCATCTCGCCACCGACAATCTGAAATGTCTGCATGCAAAATTCTCGCGATTTACCATACCGGAATTTTCTCAACGTGTTACAAAGTAAAATTTTTCTGTAGCCCATATATATAACATAAGCGATTCTGATGGGTATAGTAACAAATACGGCATGTAAAGCTATGCAATAAAGATCTATTGAATAAATATAAATCGCGACATTTTTCTGATTTGGAAAATTGTTGAATGATATACGACAAATAATTCTTTACAAAAGAGATTAAAGCAAAAATAAATCTTTAAATGACTATAATTTTAAAATAAGACTATAATGTAACGTGAAATGTATTATAAGAGTTTTTAGAATAAAATTAATCGTATTACGATTTTTCCACTAATTCAGTCTCTTTTTCTATGGTAGAGTTTTATAAAAGAGTATACTATATTTTTATTGAAATCTGCTATTTCGTCATATGCGTTATAGGTGGGAAAAGTTTTTAGAGCAATTTTTGCAATAGTTTGCCTTAAATAGCATATTACTTCCTTTTCGTTACCCACGTCACTCGCATCGGATCGAAACTGGAAACTGAACTTGGCGTGATATCGATCATTGAAGTTACGCCCCGATCGGAGAAATCTGTTTCGTGATGCCAAGAAGAAGCTTTGGCTGCTTTAATGCGTGACTTACGTAACGCGAAATGTCGTGGGTGTTGACACGGAGAGAAGTAAAAGATAAATTTGTTTTAAGAAATTGTGAAAAAATAATCTCCCTTTCACGTCTAAATCAAAATCAAATCTATCAAATCTGTCTCTAATATGCTATATCTGTCTCGTAATGCCAAATTTCCATTAAACGCGTTTTGTGAAATACAAAAAGTTTCTGATATATGTATGCAGATAGCGAGAAATAATAATTAATCTATTATTCCATTAAAAATTTATTCATGTTAGATTATCTTTTGGTTCTAAAATCTGCATATACATCTTAAACAATAATGAGTTATCAAAATCCAATATATTACACTTGACGTAAAGTACTTGTAAGAATAGTTGTATCGATATATAGATTCGTAATTTAATGCCGTTTATTTTGTTATTATTTAATCATATGTAATTAACAGCTAACACAATTTTATTGCGTAATTGCTTAATTTTTACAATGTATATATGTTTGAAAATCTGTGTAAATCCACTATTCCGAAGAGAAGGATCATCCGTGTCACGTCAGACAAGTTATACTGCTCTGAGCGGGAGAAGTAACAAATTGCGGTTAATTAAATGTACATTAATATTACGTAGGCAAGAAAATTAATTGACGGGTTTCGAGCAGTGGCTTTTGCCGGCTATACGTCGTGCGCATGATAGATATGAGGTTATGAATGATGACTTAAATGGTGCATCAAACAGATTAAGTGGCACTGTTTTTGCGTTATACAGCAGAAATCTGCTGCTATAATATCTTTTAATATGCGAGCATTTATGTGATTTGCAACTTTTACGAAAAAAGAATCAGACGTCTTCTAATAAGATAAGCCTTGTAATGGAAAAGAACACTAAAAAAGCACTCGTTATGTAGGATATGTACTGAGAGATAGATGATTTAAATCTATAAGAGTATTTTTTTACAGAGAGAAGATAAGAAAATCAATTTTATGTAAAAAAAAGAAAAGATAGAGTTACTCAGTAACATTTTTAATTACTGTTGATTTATTATTATTGATAAGATTACGTAATAATCGACATCGATATTGCAATGTGCTACCTATGTATGCATATGTAAGCACAAATGTAATTCGTCGATAATGTTACATTCGCTGTTTTCTCGTACGATTAAATTGATATCTTGCTTTCACCGACGATCATTCGCGTCATTTATCAAGCACCTCGTTCGCGCCGATCACGCTCGCACGCAGTAAAATAAATCAACACGGTAATTAACGGCTGAATTCGTTAGTGCGTAACTGCTCGAATACCTATTCCGTCGAAATATTTATTCAGTGATTCTACCGCGTGTGATGGAGGCAGTGCATTAGGTAGATTAAGAGCTCAATGCTTTTTCCATTAGCGGTAAGATTTATGTTTGTCCCGCGGATCACGGATTACTATGGTATTAGAAGTAGAAATGACTCGTTTTCCACTGATGGCTTAGAAATTAACAAAATGTCATCTATCTACAGAAAATTTGTTCCTCTTTCGAAAAATTCTTTTTTCGAAGATTATTCTTTTGGCTTTCGGATTACGTAAAACGCACACAATTCGCCTTTAATTTCGGCTTTGCGCGAAGCATCAGATTTCTCTTGATGTAATTCTCGATTCTCTTGTGTGTGTGTGTGTGTATATATAATTTAACGATCGATATCGCGCCAA
The DNA here is from genome assembly GCF_001594065.2 of Cyphomyrmex costatus. Taxonomy (NCBI): domain Eukaryota; kingdom Metazoa; phylum Arthropoda; class Insecta; order Hymenoptera; family Formicidae; genus Cyphomyrmex; species Cyphomyrmex costatus. Next base: position 37,635 of record NW_017275229.1, read on the forward strand.
GTTTAGTTTCTTCAGAGATGCGTGACGAGGGAAAGGAAGCGTGGTCGGCGTAGAAATTACTTTCGGTAGAAAACAACGTCCCGATGATTTGTATTTCTCGCCGTCAATGCGGTTGCATAAGCCACGGATATTATCTTTTATGTCCTTTTGTTTCCTTATCGAAGAGAATATCACGATACTTTTATATTCAATTATTCTTTTATTAGATTAGAGAAGGTAATTCCTATATAAAGTCTTTAAAGTAATTACAACAAAGTAGGGGTAAAATTCAAGACCCGAAACTCTATTCGGAAATGTGGAACTCGATATTCGATTCGGGACAAAATTTTTCTGAATAATCTTAAATATTTAAGTTTGGAAACGTTTTCATATGTGTCGTAATTAAATATAAAACAATATCAACATATTTCATGGAAAACCAAATTGGTTCCAATCAATTATGCCAGATACTTTGTATTTCATAAAAAATTTAAGGATTATTTAGTTCAAAACAGATTTATTTTAAATTGAAATGTAGGAAACATAATTTTTCAACGTTTTTTGGTATTAATTTACTTCGTGTGGCTGTTGTTCCATCATCGAACTTGTAATTATTCATTGAGCTTATACTAGATGTTAGAAATATATATAAATTTATTATAATACCGGTATATACGGATAGTTTCGACTTTACAAAGTCCTCAACAGCCGTAACCGAATACTTTAAAATTAATTTAGTATATTGCGAAGAATATTACAAGTTGGCGTTTCGTCCCGGCTTCCACTACTAGACTCATCAGTAAGGTAATGTAGTGGGAGCCTACCTTAG
>NW_017275229.1:38539-118087 GCF_001594065.2 Cyphomyrmex costatus
AGGTAGGCTCCCACTACATTACCTTACTGATGAGTCCAGTAGTGGAAGCCGGGACGAAACGCCAACTTGTAATATTCTTCGCAATATACTAAATTAATTTTAAAGTATTCGGTTGCGGCTGTTGAGGACTTTGTAAAGTCGAAACTGTCCGTATATACCGGTATTATAATAAATTTATATATATTTCTAACATCTAGTATAAGCTCAATGTGTTCTTGACCTGGGAGGTATATTAAATTTAATTTGAAAATTTATTTGAGCGGATATTAATTTAATTTAATTTGTAATTATTCTTTCATTATGTTTCGAAGTTAAATGTCGTGAAAGGCAACTCGTATTACTATATTTTGTTTGAAATTCTTGATCACAAATAGAACATTTCACTTTATGTTGACTTATTTTTATAAAATGCCAAACGAAACTTTTATTTCGTCGTTGCCTTTCTAAAGACACATTTTCACTGTTTGAATGCGTCAACTTATTATTATCTTCATCCCTCTCTTCCTCACTAATATAAGAGATTTTGTAATTTCACAATTAATTTAACCAACCTACTGAATAATATTATACGATATGTCATATGAATCAGTTCTGTAGTCTTCGATTGGGTAATATTTATAAGCAGCGTTGTATCAACATGTAGGATAGAATTGTATTTACATAGAAACTATGTGAACATAGTTCTATAGAGTACATTTTATATTAATCGGAAGAGACAGAGATAGATGAAGATAGTAATAACTTGACGCATGCAAATAGTGAAAATGAGTCTTTAGAAAGATAATAACGAAATAGAAATTACCCGATTAAAATTACTATCTTTACTATATTTTTTAAGTTTTTGTAAGTTTAGAAATTTTTACATATAAAAAAAAACTACAAACTGAAAAAATGAAAAATTTTCTTTTCACTTTGGAATTCTCTCACGTACCTATCTATAAAAAATTTGCAAAAAAAAATATTCTCTTAAAGATAAATCTTTATTCCCGAGTAGAATTTCGGATCTCGAATAGTTTTGGGTCTCGAATTAAGAAATTCGGGTATCCGAACATTCGGGACCTGCCCGACCCGACCCGATTATTATCCGACCCGACTCGACCCGCTTTTTCGAATACCCGCACACCCCTACAACAAAGAAATCAATTAGTAATAAAGATTTGAATATAAAATGTCATTTTTCAATTGTGTATTAACATTAGGGTGGTCCTTAAAAAATAAATTCTTCTCGGATATCCCTAAATCGGCTTCATATAATTCAAAATTAAACCCTGAATTTTTTCAGATTTTTATATTCGCTTTTTCCCGCGCCCTAAGAGCCCTCACATTTACTATTTTTTTACTATTTTTCGCATTTTTTAAAATGCATTTTTTACAATTTTTTGACTGGCATTTTTTATACAATCAATCTAAAAATATACCAAGTGTAATATCTTTTTTTGTATGCTTTCCAAGTGCAAAAACTCCAGAATCAACCAAAATGATAAATATCTGATGGAATAATTCCATTTAGAACTGAAAATTAATTACGCAAAAAAATAAGAAAAGCTCAAAATATCTCAATTAAATTGAAAAATCGCTGTTAGAATGCATTTTAAAGTTACTTAGGATAGAATTTTGAATTCCCCCTGTATGACTCCCTTATAAGTTAAAAACAATAAATTTGTAGCCGAGATACCGCTTTTGTAATGGAAAAACTTCTTCCTACAAAAATCAGGTAAAGAAAAAGAAATTTGGTTTTTGCTCTATAACTCGTTAGGAAATAATCTGACAATTTTACATTTAAGCTGATTGTATTCTCTATCATTTTAGCTTTGAAAAGGTCTACTTATTGATCTATAAACAAAAATTCTCACCTAAAAACGATCAATAGAATTTCGCTCATCTTTGCATGCATGAAGTCTGGAAGCTTAAAATTCCATGAAATGTTGCAGATCGCGAAATAACGTTAATATAGCGATGACCTGCTAACCCGAAAAGCAATCCAAAAAACTCGTAATAAATTTTTTAAAAAATTTTACCATCATTAGAGAAAAATTTTAAAAGTTGAATTTTAACGTAACACTTCTGAATTGTACAGAAAAAGTTTCTGACTTCAGAAGGAACAAGTTGCGTAATATTTATACTTTAGTGACACGGAGCATCCATAAATTCTATCAATAAAAGTTACTAGAATTTAAATATAAAAATTAAAGATAATAAAAAAGTCATGCTTAAAGTAATAAACATGGAATAGCGTAGATTTCATGCATGCAAAGATGAGCGCAATTCTACTGATAGTTTTTAGGTAAGAATTTTTTTTCTAGATCAATAAGTAGACCTTTTCAAAGCTAAAAAATGGTAGAGAATACATTCATCTTAAATGTAAAATTGCCAGACTAGAATATTATTTAAGACCGTTAATTGATAAACAATAATAAATTGGAAGAAGAAAGCCATTTACGGTCAAAGCTAAAATTGCCAGATTATTTTCTAACGAGTTATAGAGCATAAACCAAATTTTTTTTCTTTACCTGATTTTTGTTAAAAAAAGTTTTTCCATTACAAAACCGGCAACTCGGCTAAAAATTTATCGTTTTTAACTTATAAGGGGGTCATTTTAATAGGAGGATTATAAGGAATTCGAAATTCTATCCTACGTAACGTTAAAATGCATTCTAACAGAAACATTTTAATTTAATTGAGATATTTGGAGCTCTTCTTATTTTTTTGTGTAATTAATTATGAATGTTCTAAATGGAATTATTCGATCACATATCGATCATTTTTGTTGATTCTGGAGTTTTTGCACTTGGAAAGCATACAAAAAAAGATATTACACTTGGTATATTTTTAGATTGATTGTATAAAAAGTGCCAGTTAAAAAATTTTAAAAGATGCGAAAAATAGTAAAAAAATAGTAAATGTGAGGGCTCTTTGGGCGCGGGAAAAAGCGAAGATAAAAATCTGAAAAAATTCAGGGTTTCGTTTTGAATTATTTGAAGCCGATTTAGGGATATCCGAGAAGAATTTATTTTTTAAGGACCACCCTAATTAACATATATTTAATTTATATGAGTATGCTTTATTATCAAGATAATATTGAAAATAAAAATTAGGAAGAAATTACGTTAGACTAGACTATATTAGTTTCTTTCGATGTTATCTGCATTTATATATAATGTTGAATACAATGTATTTAAATGAAATACGCGTAGGGTAGACCGGGGAAAAGTAACATTTTGACTTTGAAGTGTTATAACAATTAAAATATAATATTTACATTAAAAAAGTATATACCTTTAGATGTAGAATTTATTTAGCTACAACATTTTTTTTGATTCAATTTTTCAATGTAACTAGAAAAAAAGTTATGTTTGTTTAAAGACTATAAGGAATTTTGTTACAATTGTCTCAACTCCTAGGACGATTGTAACAGTAGAGAGAGACAATTGTACCACACTATTTATAAAATAATGATTATTTTATTGTTTTTATTAATAAAACTCTTTGTATATATAATTATGAACATTTATTACATTATTGTTACATGTATTTATAGGTATTTTATGTAGATATTGCATTATACTTAAATAATGAAATTTATGCAAATAAATATAATATATATATTATACATATATTATATATATATACTATAATATATATATTTATTTGCATACATTTTATTATTTAAGTATAATGCAATATCTACATAAAATATTTATAAATACATGTAACAATAATATAATAAATGTTTATAATTGTGAAAAACATTAACACAGATAATTATTAAAACATATTAAGATAATACATTATACCTTTGTTATAAAGAAAAAAAAAATTTTGAATTTGTGCACGCAATAAAAGTTACTTGATGCATGAAAAAAGTAATTTCTGCTTCTGCACTCGTGCGCGTTCCGCGAAAATCAGCATGTAATGAATGATTCAATGCCTATCTGTTTATAGAATTTTACCACGCGGCCACATACATATATAATACATATCTGTCATAGTTTAAGATATATTGACGATGTTACTATTGTTCCGTGTTACTTTGGTCTCCCCGGTCTACCCTATATTAGTTTTACACGAATCTCATTGTGTAAATACTGCGTATTTTCTGCGTTTCACTGTTCTCGAAGCTTTCTGCATATTGTATGCTATATGCCTATATGGCAAGGGAAATGAGTGACAAGATATAATACCTACACGTCGAATCTGAGAAATATTGATCTTTGTCAAGGGGACCACACATGTCGTTTTGCATTGTTTTGTTGCAATAGATTTACCTCACCGGATACTAGTTTTTATTTGACAGAGTTGAAAGGTGAATAGGTGATACCTTTTTAGGTTACCTGCTCTTCTTCAGAATTTCTCAAATCACAAATAAAGTGTCAAACGAACATCTTCAATAAATAGCGGAATTTATATCTAACATTGTGTGTTTTCGCACAAACGTGTTGTTTAGCTAAATGAATTAATTTGAGAACTACCTTATTCTATCTAATTTAATTTACAATAAATGATATAAAATATATTAAAAAAATTTTATGATTAAATCTTTTTGCCAATTTTATATGCATTAAACTTTAATTAAGCTTAAAAATACTGATAAATTCAAAATTAATAACAAGATAATATAAAGATTTCGCTATGAACAATTTTAAGTTTGACAAGATCTGCACATATTCCTAAATGTAACACTTTTATGACGTTCCGTATATATAGAGTAAATTCTTCTTTAAAACTAGGATGCACTTCGATGGTGCGTTCTGGAAAGAATCGATTAACATTAAGTACATCCGGCACGTTTCATGCATTTTCACATAACTTCTAGCAGCACTATAACTTTTATCATTTTTCTTTTTCACGATCGTTTCTTTGCATCCAAAATTAGAAGCACCTGAGTAATATCGTGATCGTTTAGACATGTGATAACGAATTTTGTTGCAATCTCTGAGAATCTGCAGTATTACACCTTGATGAAAAATAACGAGGAAAAGAAGGTGAAAGAGAGAAAGGGGGAGGGAAGACAGGAAGGGTAAAGAGAAATTTGTGAACGGATATGATATAGGGAGTATATACGGAATAAACGAGCGAAGAACGTAACCATTGCCGAAGTAATACGATTGGGCTTGTATACGGTGTTGCGGCGACGACGACGGCGAGGTAGAGAGACGCGAAGGGACGTGGAAGCGGGAGGAGAGCTTTATAATAGCTCAACTCTGGAATGAGGAAGTCTCGTACGAGACGACACCGAGGGAATACTAAAGTCTGGGTTACTAGTTGGTTGTTGGTTACTTCGCGTATTCCACGCTCATAGCTCGAGCACGAGATGGAGCTTCCAGGGATTGTATTTCCGTCCTGGACTCTTTTACGCGTCTCTCTTGCCGTTGTGAACCGTTCGCGTGAGTGAATGAGGAGGATGTGCTTGCTTCTTCTTAATACATCATTCAAAATTTTAAAGAATTAATTCGATAGATTATTAAATAATTGACATCGTGTGATATTAAATCTGTTTTGCATGAAAGAATTTTTTTTCAGAAATTAATATAGAATTAAATATTTTTAAACACAACACTGTCATCTAAAATTTTTCAGAAGAATATAATATATTTCAAACTATAGTAAATATAATTATTTTTAAAAAATTTTATTCTTGAAAGATTGATTATTAATAATCAACTTAAATATTTTTTATTCACAGCTTGTTTAAAATATATATACAACAAACGAAATGAGCAAAGGACGTCGTAAGAGTCATACAAAATAAAATTTTTAAAACGATAGATAAAACATAACTGTCATATATAATAAAATATCATCTTACATAATTCTGAATTATAAAATATATATAATTCAATAAAGTTTTATTTTATTCAATAGTAACATAATTTATTATTTCTCTGACCAAATATTATTGTATTGGAAGTATTAAATAGATATAATATAAATTGGATTTTTTTATATATACACAGTAACTTGATATTTAGATATATTATTAATTATTCGTATTAAATTATATTTCAATTTTTTTATTTTACGAAGTTGTAGAATTAAATGTGACGTTATATGCATATTTTTAAAAGCGTAAGATATCCTATGTCTTTCAAATTTTATGATGGCAATTAAGAATAGCAACGATGAGTCTTATAATAGTTGAATTCTAGAATGAAAGAGTCACCAAGCGTCACAAGCATATTATGTCTAGGTCATTAGTTTGTCATTTAATACATTCTGCAAGATAAAATTTATATTTGATTGTATTTTTATTTAAAATAATCTTTATTCAAAAATCTTATTTTACAGTACATACAAATAAATTTATATTTGATTATTTCTGTATAATATAAATTTTATTTTATAAAAAATTAAATAAATGCTGTATAAATTGAATTTTCACGTTTGATATAATTTGACATTATTTTTAAATACAGGATAATGCCATTTTTTTCTTTGCAAGTTTAAACAGAGGCTATAATTTATAGAGAAAAAGGGTTTTATATATTTTATATCTCAAGATTTACGTTAATGTATCTTTTCATTTCTTTGTTTAATATTTATGTAATACATTCCGATTATTCTGAATACATTTTTTTACTTGACGATTAATAGAAAAGAAGAAAATGACACATAATAATTTATTACGTATACATAATCAGTCTATTCGTGATATATCGTGCAGTGGACAATTTTATTTTGCGATTTATTGGTAACCGGTTTGAGAGTTTCCTACGTTTCGTGACACGTCAATTCTCCTGAATTTTGCACACCCATTCAGGTGTTTTCATCAACATTTATGCAAAGCGAAAGGGAAAAAGTAAATTACACATCGAGAATAAATACATATTTAATCTCTAATCTGATAAGTTGTATTAAATATAACATCGCGATAATATCGCATCAAATAAGGAAAATTACGAATTTATTTCGTATATAAAACGATTAATTTATTAATATATAAATAACATTAGTATGAGGAGAGAATTGATAATAATTTATTTTATTTTATGAATTATTACTTAGTAAAGAACAATTATTATAGCTTTTCAATGAATCGGGACGAATGTCATGCATGTGTAATGAAAATGACATTTTTGTGCCGCATAATTGATGCGAAGGAGGAAAACGCGCGTGAAAAACTCGGCTTCTTACGTAGGCGTTGTTTATCGAAGCGCTAAAAATTATTCACATTGACAAGGAAACGACCTCGTTGGGTAAGATAAATGTCGACCACCGAATACACTGTGACGAGTATCTTTTTATCGCGTACTTGCTTCTCCCCGTCGTCTTTTTCCCGGTCGACGCGACGCATTGTGTGGCGCGAAGAAAAAGAAAAAAAATTGAAATTATGACAAAATGCACATCTAAACGTGAAAAAACAACAGAAACGGCGCCGTGTCCACGTCGATTGACATTTTGGCTGCTGCATCCGCTTAGATCACTGCGGTTTTTTTTAACTCGACTCTTAACATTCTTTATACTCGTATTATATTCACGTCGCAATTGTATTTACACGATTGTACGTGCAATTAAAAATGTACGTTTAAAAATTTCGACGAGTAAATCGTCAAGAATCCACACATTTTTTTATCAGTAATGTGAAAGATTTAATTACCGAGTTTAAAAAATAAATAGTTTATAACGTTGATGTTTAAAAACAATGACGCTCATTTTTCGCTAAAGTAAATCTCAAATCTGACTGTCGACACCTCTCGATTGATTGTCCTCTAGTCGGGTGGGTGGCAGCTTTCTCGAGACCAAATCGTTAAACCGTTTATATCAATCGACCGACATAATTGACTTTCGACTCCTAGCTCCTTTTCCATTGCGCTCGATGTGTCCTCGGCTTTGACCTACAACAACAACTTCGTCGATGCTCGGCCCATGGCCTGGGCAAAGCAGGTGAATCAGTCTTTTAAGAGATTCGCCCTTGGCCTTGAGGTTGAGTCTCGTGATTCCGCTTCGTTGAATCGATTGCGCGCAGCTCCAATCTGCCGCGCTTGATGCACCGCAGGCCCGGGCCAGACGCACTCCCGTAATGGAGAGAAAGAGAGGACAGGAGAAGGAGGGGGAGAGTGAGAGAGAGAGAGAGAGTGAAGCATCTCTCCAATGACCTACATGCCTGTCCGAAATAATCTGACATTGCAGGCAAGACCTTAACCGCGACCCCCGGCGTTGGAGGAGGAACATGCTCAATGAGCGAACCACGCACTGCCAGGGTTTGCGAGCGATCGCAGCGTTAAAGCCGGAGCGCTTAGAGCCGTTAATAAAAATAACAGTAACGATAAAAGAAAAGAACATTAATAATATTCAGGAAAGAATTAAAAATAACGGGACAAAATAATTGAATACTGTGTAAACGTATATCTCCAAATTATTATAGATAATTTGGAAACAAAAGGAAAGTTTAATTATCCCTTTCAATATTTCCATATTATATTCTAAACATCTTTGATGCAACTTGTGTTTTTTATTTATTTTACAGTTATTTAAAGATACATAATATATAATAATCGTATTATATGAGAAGACCATTTTGTGTCTGGAGAGCTAGAGTCTCGGTACACGAGTACACGAGTACGAGTATCGATTCCTAGAAGTTCGGCACAGCACCCAAAAGAGGGAATCGACGGGTGTGGTCGAGGAGTGCGTACATCGATCGGCACTTTAGCCTCGACGAAAGCACACCCTCCCTGTGCAGCGGAAAAGAGAATGACTCGTCCTGTCACAACCGACAGGACTTTCCGATAATATTTCTCTTCCTGTTATTTTAACGTTATTCGAAAGATTTATCGAGTTATGAAAACTGTGAGTTAGTCCAGATTGCTACTTTAATATGACGAAGTTTTAGATTAAAGATTTAATTAATGACACAAAACGTCATGACTAGAAATATATATTTACTTTAATGTATTTTTATAATAAAGTTAAACATTTTTTAGTAATAATTATTTGAAGAAATAAATATAGAATAAAAAATATGAAAAATATATAGAAATAAACTAAACGAAAATAATATATTGTACAATAAACAATAAATATGTAACAAACAAATGAGCTTCGCGAAATTTTCAAACCGACAGCTTTAAATTTGCCAAATCAATTTTTATAATGACTATGTGCCCCCATAGAAAGTTACCCCATTAGCTTAAAAAGAGTCGTCTAGAAAAGCACTTTCCTTTTTTAAGGCTGGACCGAGCATCTGCCTCCCTCAATAAGCCGTTCATGCATGATGTCTTCCTGCAGGACATGACAACAACCTTCATTCAACGTCAGGCCGAATCACCGCGACGCTCGAGAGGGTGTTTCCGCGTGGATATTCACGCTAGTCGTGGCAAGCTAACTGGATAACCGATATTAATGCCGGGAATCCAGTGGACGGGACGGATCGGGTTATCCGTGGCTCGTTCACCGCGCGAGAGAGCTACTTTTTTTCTTTTTCTGCTCTCTCTTTCGTTCTCAAATTTAATCCACGAATGGGACAGGAAGGGGACGTACAAAGAGGTGGATTCCGTCTAGACGGGTCGGTGACGTCACGAGACAAGGTCGACCGTCGTCTGTGCTGCTTGGCTCGTGGTGGTACACACGTGCGCCCTCGTTGCGATGCGGCTTCGCCTCTCTCTCTCTCTCTCTCTCTCGCTCTCTGTTTCCCTCTGTTCATCTCCCTCTGTTTTGGAGTCTCTTTCATCCCCTCGTCTTGTGTTAGTCTCTTCTTCTGACTCGCAGGATGTCCCTCGAGGATCCTGCGTTCTCCAGGAGAAGGGATAGAATCACCAAACCGCCCCTGGTAAGTCGGTGTTTTGTCTTCCTTTCTCTATCCGCACGTATCCCACCCCCATCAAAACAGGGCGAGACCTACAATAGACTTGTGGCGGATGCTGGGAACACAAGACGCTCCAAGGAAAGGAGATTACATATAGGATCGTGCCGTCAATAAAACCGCAACCCTCCTGGTCACTTTCTTGCGAAATCTGCGATTGCAATTCGAAAATCTTGCTAATATTAGATGTATAAATAAGTTTCCGCCGTTTTTTCATAAAAAATTGGGCATTTATTGTGAAAGAACGGTACCTAATGTTTTATTCGAAGTATTGTCCATTGCTAGCCACTACTTTTTCCCATCTTTCTGGTAATTGGTGGATTCCACGTCGAAAAAACAAAAACCGTTGAAACTACGTTTTTTGTCTTCGATGTCAAATTCACCGTTCTTAAATTTTTGAAACCACTCACGGCAACTTCTCTCACTTAAGGCAGCCTCACCATATGCTTCTACAAGCAATCGATGCGCCTCAGCTGCAGATTTTTTTAAATTAAAGAAGTTCCCGCAAATGACGCTTATTCGGCTCAAAACTCGACATTTTCACACGAAAAAAGATACATGATGCTGATACAAAATCATTAATATTTCAAGGTTATGTTGTTGCCAGATGTTCAACCTTACGATATGACGTTTTACAGCAGACAATTTTAATCATAACTAAAGTCACTAGATTAACAAAGTACCGCGATGAGAGAATTAGCATTTGGAGCCAAAATGGCGTCGAAAGTTCAGATAGTGCATTTAATATAACTTTCTACACATTAAGTGCAATCCTGATCCTGTTATAACTGTATGTGACTTTGTGTAAATGTATGTATGTTTATTGTGCATATAAAATTTACAATGGTATACACAAATGGCGAGGCGCCAGCAAATCTGCTGCTCCCAGTATAATAAAAAAAAAAGAAAACAATTATTAATAAAGTAGAAAGTAAGATCAGCATTTTGATATTACAAAATTTGAAGAGTAGTGCATGCAATAATCGCGGAGAAATACATATTAGAATTACAGATTACAAATAAAATGATGCACGACAAAAACGCAGAGAGAACGTGTATGAACATATGTAACTACTTATTGAATTTTATAACAATTATATTAGTATTACAAAGTCGATATGAATTCTAAAGCACGTGAATGGAAGGAAGGAAGTGAAGGAAATAATCGGATAAAAGATGGCATCGCATTGTAAAATTTTGTAGCAGTATAAGAGAATGCAGCCTTAAATTTGGAGGTACGATTTCTGGGATAAGATAATGAATCTTGATGACGAGTGTCAGGAGTGTTATTTGCATGGAGATCGGAGTATACAATAGATTTCGGAGGTACCGAGGAAAACCAGAATGCAGAAGACGAAATACAAGACAGCACAGGTGGAGAATGAAACGCTGGCGAATATTTAGCCAACCTGAGCGCGAGAAGTAAGGAGAGAACTGGTAGTAAGGAGAGATGTGGTTAGGAAACGTCGAAAATGCCCGGTTGCTGTATGCCTAGTTGCGTCATGGAACCAAAATGGCGGCAGTTCGCGGTACTTTATTAATCTAGTGACTTTAACCATAACATATTGGTGGCACCATCTTTTGTCAAGCGGCGAAAACTTATTTATACTTCTAACATTAATTTTGTACCATCGATGGCACTCGAATCATTAAATTTATTTTTAATAAAATAAATATTGTACGTACACGAGGCCACAGTATAAGTAAGTACAGTAGTTTCACTCTCCAAAATTTATGGGTAAAAGTATGTCTTAACGCATGCGCGAATCTCACAATTTTCATCATGGCACCGATGTCACGTGTGGATACTGTGTCAATGGCTACGTTTACACCCGAAGTAACAAGGTCTGCTCGTATCCATGACAAATATTCGTCCGGTTCTGCGCAGGACTGAATTCCGCCATTTTTTATGTGTATGTGTCTGCACACAAAATCATTTTTAAATATATTTCATATATATGCGCGCAATATGGCGGAATTCAGTCTTGCTTGCTATTGGCTAGATATAAAAGGCTGCGCAATAGCAGACCTTGTTACTTCGACCATGCGTTTACACCGTGCATTTAGGCCTAAACAATAGATGTCCTTGTTTATCCTATAAGTTAAACAAAGGCACCTATCGTATAGGTCGCGGACTTTTTATATATAGACATTTTTTGTAATATTTTACAAATAATAAACAAAACATTTACGTAGATATAATCATATGTGATTTAATATATATAAGATTATATTTCGATTACCTATAAAAAAAACATCTAAAGTGCTAAAAATCTATAATGCACGTAATGTATACTATAAATTTTTAGTTTCAGCAGTAATATATTTGGTATATTTATTACCATATATTTAGTATTGATATTCAAACAAAGTGCCTCGCACTATTTTCAATATGGCTGACTGTAGGACACATATCTAGATCAAAGGTACCGACACGGAGTGAAACTACTGTACTTAAATTATATAATAATTCTTTGGTAACAAAAACTCCCATACAATTAAAAATTAACTTGGAAAGAAAAAGGGCACTAGGAGTTAGGCGCAGATAACTTTACGCAAACGCTGATATTTATCAAGCTTATTTCTACTGTACTTACTTATACTGTGACGAGGCTATTCGAGATAGTGTTTTTATTTAATAAAATGAAAAAAGAAAACATAAAAATATATGTAATACGTACATCATATATGTATAATTATCCAAGGCTATTCAATATTGTCAATATTTCTTACAGTTCTATTAATTTTTTATTTATTTGTAACGATTTTTATGTGTTTTTTTATATATTTTGATATTTCGCAATTTCTCTCTCTCTCTCTCCCTCTCTTGTTTCTTTAAGAAATACATTTTGTGTATAGATACGATTAAATACCGTGCTATCCAGTTTCAGGCGATTTTTCGCACCGTTTTTCTTTATCTTGCAAACAGATCGGTGACCTATTAAATACCGCGCTATCCAGTTTCAGGCGATTTTTCGCACCGTTTTTCTTTATCTTGCAAACAGATCGGTGACCTCGATGAACACCGCCGGTCAAGACAACCAGTCATCGATCACGCTAAGATCACCATCGCGATGCTTTTGACCGTCCGCGAGACGAATAATATCTGAATTCGTGTTGTCCCAGCATAGTCGATCGCCAGCTCATCAATAATTCAGCGGTTCCACGAGCGAGAAACTCGAAAACAAGGCGAAAAGAGCCGAGACTCTCTTATGTACCTGTACTCGACGACGAAGACAGTCGTCATGTCTTTACAAATGGTTACAAACGCGTCACCTAAGAGACACTCATCAGCATAAGATAGAATTTTGATTTTTTGAAACCGCGATAACGCATCTTGATAAATACGCAAGCGAAAAGAAGCAGACAGCAGTGAATATGAGGACAGTTAAAACTTTAAGATAATATTATTGGAGAAAATTTGAAAGTTGGATGATGTAATAGAGCTATTAAGCAGTTCAGAGGATGAAAAAGTCAGCGAGAGAAATAATTTTTATAAATTCGTTTTTGGTGTAATGAATTTCTTTTTATAACACGATAAGGAGTTTGTTTCTTTCAGATTATTTTGAATTATTCTTTCCACCTTTTAAATAAATTTTGTGCTGATGAGTTTATTATGTAAGCTTGGGTTTTTTTTATAACATAATATATTTTCCACTTTTAAAAACTTGTATTGATATTGGTAAATCTAGAGACGCACATTTAAAGCAGTATAGCGACGAATGAGCCAGACATTGAATAAGAAATAAGCCGTTACATAAAAATAATAGGACTTGCGTGTGTGAGATAAAAATGGCACGTGTTACTACTGTACGCAACTACGTGTGAGTGAGCAGACAGCTGACATTATAGCTACAGAACGAGACGAGTGGAAGGTACAGATTCCAATTCGAGTTTTGACAATGTAAAGTGCAGGCCAACGCTAATTTACTAATTCAAGCATAATTGCCTTCTTGGAAGGGGCAGACGAAATATATATTGAGCCAGAGGGTCAATGGTACTGCATTAGAGAGATGTAAAGGTCGCAATAATTAAGGACAATTTAGGGGAAGTGCATCGTCAAATTTTCTCGCGAAGGATCTCGTCGCGGTGGCATATAACGCGTAATAGCCTGCATCACTATGCAGGTGTATTATGTAGAAAATATGTGAAGAAGAGTATAACTTAATCGACTTATCTATATCATAATTTATTGTTTCTACAACTCATTGTCATCAGCTTTGATTTCCCAACTTGAGATAATAATCTTGATGATAGATATCCGCGTCCAATTTTAATCATAGCTAAGAACTCTCTGTTTTGATTCTACGATTATATATTTCTATTACGATGTATGATAATGATAATATTAATGTGGGAAAAATGAAATCGCGTCATCGATGGTTCATACAATAAATGTGATTCCTCGCGAGTAAATCGGTTAGCATTCGTCGGCGATAGTCGTATGATCAGCTTCGTTGTTCCTTGATGAATAAGTTAATCGGGTTAATCCATACGTGCTCCGTTAAAGAAGGGCTTAATCACTTCCGTGTGTGTACAGTGGTCAATGCTCTTCCTCGTTGATCGCGCGGAATATATATGTACATGCGCGTGCGTGCTCACGCGTTCGCGCTATTGTAACATTACGAGATTATCCGCGGTCATCGTCGGTTTCGTAATTTCTGTCTGGCTGGCGTGAGACTGCTGCTTCGCGTTAGATTGGATCTAATTTTCCAATAGAGAGACTGACACGCGGACTGTGAACGCATACGGCTGTCACGATCGCGAAATTTTTCATTTTCCTTTTGTGCGTGTTCGTTTCATTTCTTGAATGATTTGAAAAATGTATATAAAATAAGTGAGCTCGTAAAATTTCAATCACCAATTCAAAATTTCTATTCATACTCCCTCGAAAATGCATTTACAATTTATTATTTTACGTACAATTGAATTTTTACCTTTTTTACGCTACATTCATTGTGGAATGCACATAGATAGGATAGATAAATATTTATCACCACGCGTTTTTTTTTTTTTATCTTAAATTATACGATTGTCTTTGTTATTCGACTCGAAAAGCTCGATCTTGTCAATGCGAATGCGGGCTCTCTATCGATGTGGTCGAATTGACATCGGAATGACGGCGGCGCGACAGTCACGGCGGGCAGCGGCTTGACGTTCCGGCAGAGGCGTGAAACGCATTTGCATCGATATCTGGGCCACAGTGTCTCGTTTCCTAATGAAGTTGTTGGGTCCGGCCGATCCGCCTAATGACGATTCATCGTCACAGACTGTTTGGTTCAACGCACTTGCACTCCGATACTCGGTCGCGCAAATAACGCAAACGATAGCGGTGATGTTCGCGGGCTCAGACTTTATGATATCTTTGGTAATGAAGAAATACTTTCTGATGATTAAAGATTTATGTAAGGCATGTTACAATTAGAAGCGAAATCGCTGATTAGAACATCCTACCTTGCGGTATTCGCGTGACTTTTTCGATATATCCCGCGATATTTGCAAATTTTAATATTAAACGATATAGGTTGTGTTTTTTAGTGTGCACATATGAATTTATATTACAACAAATCAGTTCCTTTGCATAAATAAGTATATCTAACGGAATCCGTAGATAATTATCAAGAATTTCCACATCACAATTAATCTCTGATTAATTGATGTAGAAATTCTAAGTCTTGAAATTTAATTAACATAAATGCATTTATTAACATATTTTATTTACTTTTCAAAATTCATACATATTGCTGAGTAATGTGCCTGATAAGATTATGCAAAGTAAATTGCGTAATTACGTGAATTATCATAATTGCAGCAATCCAAAGTTTCGAAGATCTGTATGAATCTTTTTCGAGATTACGTCTGAAAGAGACGTTTTTTTTTTTTGCAATCCGAGTTGCGTAAATCATATTTACAAGGGAAAGGGGGGGGGGGGGAGGGAAGGATGATTGCACAATGGGAATGGCAAATGTCTGAATTCGTTTGAATTCTCCTCCATTCGATGACGTAAGCATGCCGAATTGCGCATTGCGTTCTACTGCTGTGACTATCGTAGATAAGAATCTGAGCCATATTATCGCGCGGCTGGCCATTCATTTAGAGTTGCAGCACGATCAACAATAATAATCGCCGCGCAAAGTATATAGGAGGCCTTGCGGTTGCCTGCTACCTAAATTTTTCTCCTTACATTGTACATTCTCGAGAACTGATACATCTTTGAAGCGTTTTACAATATCACGTTTTCACGCGGAGTTTTCAACGGAGTTGAAAACGCTTTGATAGAATAAAGTTGGGAAAAAGACTAGTTGACATTAGAAGTAAGTGTACATATTTTTTGGAAATTACATTGTAAAGTATTTTCTTTGGAGATAGTTGACACGATTTCACAACTGGTATGTTGTATTCGATACTTTGCGATCGTAAAAGCCAGTTAATATATGCCGTGGACAGAGTCGTTGCCCAAGCTACTTTAAATTATTACGTTAGCATCTGCAACAATGCAACTGTTGTCGCGCACTCGTTCGATCGACCAACGCCAATGTACGATGCTATTTGACTAGGTCTACGATGTCGTTCTAACGATAAACAAATTAATTACTTGTAATGCTACACTTTTAACCAGTTTAAATCACGCGCATACTAGTTATATTTATTGGCATATATCGACATTAACTTATCGATAGCACGTGTACCGTTCAAATTTTTGCTTTTTGTAAACTATAAATTAACTTGAAGTCATGTTAATGAAAACATTTCTAAAATATCACTTGATAATTTTAGAATATCTTATGGAATGTCTTCTGTAATCGCCAAGTTAATTTTTTCCATGCATGATAATTTATATTCTTAAAGCAGGCAAAATTAATAATAGTTTTGGCAGTATCAACGACGTCGTTGACAAATCAATCGGCATGATCACATTTTTTGCCAACGTCGCTTTGCTCGATCGATCGACCTTTTGTGCGCCCAATTTACATTTTCCGATCGCATAAATTTCATGAAACTTTTTGCAGCGTGGCTGTAGCGTGCGTTTCGTTTGTGGAACGACTCGCGACAGACAGAGAGCAAAGAAAAAAAAAACGTCCCGTCGGCGAATGCAATGAAGGCAAATGGACGATGGGATGAGGAAAACGATGCTGTAGCCAGCAGTATGTGGGCCAGACAATAATAATTGTTCGGCGTTTCCTGGTATATTATATCGCACCTAATTGATAGAAAGAAGCCGCCATACTAATTCCGACTTTGTTATCGTGCTATCTTTAGCGTAAACTCTGCGCACTTACTTATTGGATATATATTTTCGTACAAGAATATACCCCTTTCCCCTGGAAGTTTTCACTTGAAGTTTTGTTTAATTCGTAATTGAAGTGTCACCTATTTTGTAGGAACGGAGCAAGACGTACGTTATTTCAGTTTTACAAAACTGCACATTAAGTTATTGTAATATGAAGAGGACAATATTAGTGAGGACATTCTGGTATAATAATTCATTTTATGTCTCTAATGCCCGCTTCCATCAATGTAGATTAACTTTAATCTCAGTTTAATGTACCGTTTATCTTTTTCTCATTTTTAGAACTAGAAAAAGATGAAGAACAAATTGAACCGAGATTAAAGTTAATTCTACATTGATGGAAATCGGCTTTATTTTTAAATTTTTTATAGCGAGTATATGCATGTGCATATTGGTTTGATATTATTTTTACGTATAGTTATTTTTTACGAAAGAGAGAGAGAGAGATTATAAAAGAGGAATTTTTAATGGATATGTAATACGAATTAATAAAAGAGTAAAGAATAAAGCAGCATATTTTTATAAATTTTAAATATAACTAATTAAAAATACAATAATATGTTATAAAGGGTATATAAGAGTCTAAAAATACTAAAAAGGTGATTGAAACTTATGCGATTAAATTAATATTAGTCTATTCAAATGAAATGTACAAAAATACAATACACGCTATATGTTTCGGCTTTATATTTAAGCTCTCTTCAGGTATACATAAATTACAACTTGGTGATGCAAAGATTAGAAAGAACCGTCTTGATGTGATAAGGTATACTTTTTTATTCTGTCGATGACTTATGCGCATCAGTTCCTGTATCTAAAATAGATTCGTTTATTAACATTTTTAATTCTTTCTATCCACGTCTACAATTCACTTTAGAAGTCGGTGAAGATTCGTTAAATTTCCTAGATATTACAATCATTATCAAAGAGAATCATTTGATTTTTGATTGGTATCACAAACTTAGCTTTTCAGGCAGATTCTTAAATTTCTTTTCTAATCATTCGACATTCCAAAAGAAAGGCATAATTTTTAGTTTAGTAGACAGAGCTCTCTTATATATTGTCCAGATTCCGTTTTTTACACCAAAATCATAACTTTTATTATAAATATTTTAATAGAAAATGATTATCCGCTCAAATTCATTTTTGATACCATTAACAATAGAATCAAGGACATCACTCGTAAAAAGATAACGTGAATGAATAACTTAAACAATAACGAAGAATCAGTGATCATTCCATCGTGGTTTATCTTACCATTTGTATCGACATTAACCGAAAGATTCAAGCAATTTAATTGGAACAACATCAAAATCTCTTACTTTAGTTCAAACAAACTACGGAAATACATTAAAGTACATAAAGATCCCTTGAACTCTTTTTCAAAATCTAACATTGTTTACAAGATTGATTGCAACGATGCGATGCATCGTAGGACAAATAGGAAGAAAATTAAACAAATATAAGAATCTTTTTACGACCGTACAATTGATAAACAATAATAAGAAGAAAGCAAGCGCACGAAGCAAAGCCATTAACGGTCAAAGCTAGATCACAATGCTTATTATAATGTGTGAATTTATATACTGCGTATGTAGTTCATTCAATTGCGTGCCGAAAATTTTCGAGGAAGAAAATTGAAAACACAGATTTCAGAACATCAAAATCGTATTCTAAATCGGTAATAAGAGATCATAGACTGCAACCATGATTTTGAAATAATATTCAAATTCTAAATAAAGAACCGTGTTATAATAAACGTTTTATCTCAGAGATTAATATTAAAAAATAGAGAAACAGTCTTAATCTCCAAACGGACACAGAAGGTTTATATGTATAAATTGTACATTTCGATTATAAACAAGGTTTGACTTTGCCTTACCAAGATCATTTTTAATATAGTTATGTTCGTCGTGACAGTTAGACGGTTATCTCAATTTTATACACCGAACGTTATGCACACGTACTGTGATACTAATCTTTTACTTTTTTTGACATCATTTTTTCAAATCATATAATTTTATATATTTAAGCTATTGACGAATTTACATCATATATGAATATTTAAATATACTGCTGGAAATTAAAATCTCAACACCAAGAAGGACTTATGCTAGATGAATTCAGTTGATTGGGAGGTTCTGGACTCCGGTTTCTTGGTAGCAGTACCTTCCCGGGATCATTGCTGCCAACAACTGTATGCGGTAGAGACGTCTCGATCCATTCTTGCCACGATATCACGAAATGATAATCCACCCTCCCGAAGGCCTATTATACGGCCTTGTTCAAAATGGATTAATTGTCGGTATACAGTTCGTTGTCGCCTTTCGAGGCATTCCATATAATTTTATCACACGTTATCACAGCCTTTTACAGTAAAACTAAGGGTTGATTTATACTGGCCGTAATCTGTTAACTTATGCCGTAATCTGTAAAAATTGACCAATCACAGTCGAATGAGAGGGGAATAATCGATTATAATTGGTCAATTTTTACAGATTACAGCATAAGTTAACAGATTACAGCCAGTATAATCCAACCCTAACGCTTATGAATAGCTTCACACGTGTCTAATGGAAAATGTGACTCCGTATTCGTCGTAATGCTACACTCCTGCAAATTATGACCTTGTATGTGTGTGCGATTGTATAAAACAAACATTCTGGCTGTAACTTTCATTCATCCAGCACAATTCCTTCATAGTGTTGGGATTTCAATTTCTGGCAGTGTGTTAGATGTACAAATTACTTCGGTCCGTTTTTTGTGTTCAAAAATGCATTTATTTCAAAACAAAATAACTGAACAGATTAATTAAAGTATTGTATTCCATCGCTGGCTACTACTTTTTCCCATCTCTCAGGCAATTTTCGAATTCCGTCTCGAAAAAATGACTCGTCTCTGGAGGCGATCATCTTTTGGAAAACGGGGACCGAACTAATTTATACTTCCAATATTTAAAAAATAGTCACACACATATATATTAATAGTTTAAATCTTTATTTCGCTACATTACATTGTTGATTATCTCACTAAGAGAAACCTTTCGTTGACACGATTAACTTATTGTTAATATCTTTCGGTGCCAAGGATTCCTCGGCACTCGATCTCGATTCGTTAAGTAGCATCGATCAATTGCTTATTAGTATCGAGTATTTCTATTCATGAATCGTAATATGTATACCGGTCGCGGCGCTCGATCTTTGCTAGCGGGATCACATTGCTGCAGGGATCACACCACCCGATGTAGATAACTTCGTTATCCTTTCACTTACGGTAGAACATGATCGTCCTCACTACAATCTTGTGTATCGATTCCTACGTGAGATTCCAAGGTCGCGACGACATCTCAACGAAGGTCAATCTGCATGCATTTCTTGGGGAAATCTAATGAGGTCCTTTCATTTATGTTAATTTTGCTGGCTCGCATTTATGATAACGACAAGCCGCGCGGTGACCGACCGCGGATGTCCGTGGATTACGCGATGGTATTGCATTTGTCACGCGTAATTTTAATTACGTCACGTGCACGCGTGATTTGCGGTGATGTACGACGTTAACGATAACTCATGCCGATGCTGAAGCTAAGAGATAAAATCGCGCAACGATGTATATTTGCTCGTAAGGATGAGTTAATTGTACCTTTCATTTTCTCATAGAGGATAACAAGTTTTTCTTAACCTTTTAATCGATGTGAATGAAGTAATTAATGATAGAGAGATATATTGATAGAATTTTATTTTTATCTCCTATATATATTGTAAATTATTAATCATTATATTCTATAAAGTATTGTATTATATAGATACCTGTGTACATATGTTACATATTCAGTATGATAATTCATGATCTTCTATAAAAGCATATTTTATCGTAAAACGTCATTTAATGAACATATAAACTTTTTCGAATTTTATGTCGATATAATATTCGCTAGTAAAACGATAGCTATTCTTTTCTAGTAAGTAACATTAAAATTCGTAACAACTCGTTGCCAACAGCATCGTCGAATTTGGCATGATGATTTAGGTCTGCGTGTGAAACTTTGTCCGTTCTAATCCATCATGTGCCGTTGTTCGGTCAATAGAAGATCCTGTCGACGATGTTCGTATAACGGTATCCAACGGCCGCGATGGGTCGACTCCTCGCACGTCTCAATCGCGTCGCGACGCCCGGTACTCAATACTCGCGTGCGAGTACCCGCGTATTCAATCGCCGGTTGTACGTGACAACGCGCGTTACGTTCGCGTATTGATGTAGTCGGCGTTACATGCATCGTATGGTTCCTGTATGTACGTATCTCGACGCGCGCTGAATGCCAATCGCTGAGCAAAACGGCTCGATATGCGCGGATTATGTACACGAATTTCTTCCTACGTTGAGTATCGATCGAAGGCACGCCCGAGTGTTGGCTTCCTGACGATGCCCGAGGAATTTATGAGCTTGATCTCTGCGAAAGTTTCTCTTAATGCCTTCATAAATTTGGCGAAAAGAAAAACTCGATGTAAAAATTTTGTTATGATGAAAAATATAAAGAAGTTACTAAGAACTGCACCGAGAAATATATTATGAGAGAAAAATAACAAGTATTTGCGCTCATATTTTTTGTATTTTAAAATGTTTTTTTTTTATTAAAAATTATTTATTTTTAATTGTATAATCGAAATATATTATCGATAATAGAATTTGAGTTCAATATTTAAATGGATAATTTAGATAATGAAAAATAAGAAAATTTTTAGTGCTTCTAAAAGTTTGAATATGTATAACATGATTTTGTTGATATGTAGCTGAGCCCTTATAATCCGATGCATCCTTGAATTTGGGCGTATCCATTCTCATAGCGAAGTTCCTGAGTAGGCCTGACTTCCACTCCACTTAAATGTCCAATCGTCGACGACTTTTTTTAAATATCTGGTTTTTTAGGGACCGCCGGAGATAAAGGGCTGACCAGAGACGTAGAACCATCTACCTTTATTCGCAAGGTTAATTACTGTTCAATCTTCGTGATGAAGCTTCTATAATTAGTTATAGCTATAACATAAATTGCACTTAAATATATTATCGAAAAATACGTAATCTACAATGAGTATTAGAGTAAATTTGAATTTAATATTTAATTTAACGTCCACAATAAATTTCGGGATATGAAAAACTATGTTTTATACACAAACGTAGATTAATTACTATTGCATTATTATATTAATAATATGAAAAAACTCTTTTCATAATGAATTTTTAAAAATTTATGAATACACGTGTATTTTTAAATATAAAAGTTACATTTGATTTTACTCAAATGTAATGTGCGGCTTCATTTGCTCGTTTCAGGCCAAAATATTAACGTATAATCTCGAACATAATGTTATAATATACACACTCATTATATATATATTTTATGTCTTTATTATTAAGATTTACTTAAAATATTTCTTTAATATTATAAATAATAGAATTTTTAGTTGAATTTCTTCATTACAAATACGGCATCTATTAATCAAGTGAGTCTTCCTTTAGTAGTGACTGTCTTTGCGGTTAGTAGAGAAATACCGCAGGACAATATCAGTCATTATCATCAGTAATTATGTGAATGAATTAAGAATGAAAACGAAATTGAATTCTATGTTGCGCTTTCTATCGGAAGCAATTCGATCGTTTGTAAGAAGTTATTTTGCTTCCTTGTACTTTCTAAGAAGGTTCATCAAGTTATTATTATATTTTCATTTATCTTCCTTGCTGCTCCTACTTCTTTACGCGATAATCGTCTTTAAGCTTATTAAGGGATGTCATGCAATAAAAATTAATAACTATTAAAATAAAATATAATGATCGTTTGACGAATTACTTTACAGGTACTTAAATATATTTTAAAGATTACTCTAACTATTAATAAATAAATATTTAAAATTAAATATTTTTTAATTTTTTTAAATTCAGTATAATATTATATGACTGTATAATTATTTATTGCATATAATGAGATCCTTATTACATGCAATAAATAATTATACATAACATGTAATTTTATTACTTTAATAAAAATAATATCAACCTTCTGCATAAAGCCCTTTTATTACGAGCAGCTGTGTTCACCTAACAAAAGAACGACTCGCTAATTTCTTCGCCACACGCAAATCTTTGTCAACCGTATGGCGAGCCACGCATCAAAGTCCAAACAGGATACGAAGGATTGAGCCTCGTTAGAAGCTCGTCCCCAATCACCAAATCGGAGCTGGTGATTTCGGCGTCCCATGATACTCATTCTATTTTTGTTCGGTCTTTCACTTCTCGATGCTTAGAATTTCTAAACTTATAATGTTCAAAATCCATCAATACTATAATAGATATGAATAAATAGATTTGGGGAGGGAACAAGTTTAAGATTTAAAACTCGAAATTAAAAAAGAATACAGGAAGCGGTCGTAGATATAATATTTTTCTAACTTTGCATATAAAACGCGAAATAACGCGATTAGAATCGTTAATAAAAGTATTATTGATTTTTTCGCTAAGATGGTAATTCAGTTTACAATTAATTTCCTTCAAATTAGATTATTTGGAGGTGTCATCTTGACGACTCGATTGCAATCTTTTCTAACGTTAGGATCTTTTCTTATGACATTCCATTTTCACAAAGAGGAGAAGGGTGTTCAAGGGGAATGAGAACGGCGATCAAAGAAATGGAAAAGGGGGTGAGAGACTGACGATTGTGTACCATGGCAGTCTGGCCGGTCGGTTATGGTGCCGAAATGGTCTCTCCAACCAGTTTTGGACAGTGTCTTCACTTGTGGCTATAAAGAGAAGGACGGAGTACCCTCGCGAAATCGTGAAGGAAGTATGCCGTTCGCGATGGAGAAAGCGAGAACTGAGGAGAACGGCTGCGATCGAGGAGGAAGAGGTTTAGATGAGGAAAGGTGTCCAGTGCAAGGATGGAGAGTGAAAAGAGCGGTGAAGGAAGCATGATTATCTATGAAGAAAAGAAGAAGAATGGGAGATGAAATGGGAAGCGGAGAGGATGGATCGAGATAGCGAAATGTCTGAAGATGAAAGCTCTGAGAGCGTAAAGCGAAGAACAGAGAAGAAAATATCTCAGAGAAAAATGAGCGAGATACGGAATAGAAAGGAAACAGTGAAGTAGTATGCTAAAGAAGACAATAGAGAGGGAAGAAATATGTAGGCAGAAGAATTGAAGATATTGTATACTATATTAATAAATAGAAAAAGAGGTATTTGATTCTGAGTCTTTAATCATAATTGAAGACATAGTATTCAATAGATAAAAGACAGAAATATGAAGAGAAAATGATCAAGGAAGATACATCAAAGGAAAATGGCAAATGGATATATTTAGGGCACAAGAAAAAATGAAGAAATAAATGAATGACAGCAAATATATGATGATGGAGAGGAATATTAAATGAACAATGTTTAATTAAAAGTAAATGCAATTGAAATGATGGCGTGCCTCCTATCTTTCTATCTATCTATGGTCTATAAGTGAAGATATATAATAGAGAACAAGTCGATCTAAGAAGGAAATGCAACTGATCGAGGCAGGAAACTCAACTGGTGACCAAGATAGGGATGGGAAGGGAAGGGAAGGAATGGAGGAAACCAAAGGAACCACCTTGACGCTGTTAGAGAGGAAGGAGGACGTCGTACTGAGGAAGACTAACATCACCAAGAAGAAGAGAAACAAGAAGAAAATGAAGAAGAAGAGCCGGTGGAGGCGGTCACTGCGAGTTTGAGTTTCGGTTTCGTTCGTTTCGCGCCTGCTCCGCGCGAACGGCAGCCGAGAGTGAACCTGTTCAGCGATGAGATAAACGAAGAGAGACTGAGTCGGAGTGAGAACGACGGAGATCGACGACACGACTCGACCGCGAGTGCGTCAACGACGAAGAGAGACAGATTCTCTCATAAGAGCGGAGCGGAACGAGATGGAAGGAGAGAGAGAGCAAGAAGAAACGATTCGCATGAGGGAGAAAGGGAGATCGACGGGGGGAACGTGATAGTACACGCGTGAAGGAGACAGAGTCAACCAGGGAGAGCAAGAGAGGCGTAATAAAGAGAGAAAGAGGAGGGTAGACTTGACGTTGCAGGCGCTCTGCTTCCAATAACGACTCTCGCCCTCGGTCAGTCGCGCGCGAACCGCGGAGTCGCGAACATCTTTCCGTTTCTCTAGCTCCGCCAAGGGAGGTTACGCGTTTGCTTCAATTTTCCAATCGCATATCTGAGCTCTAAACTGGTATGCGATATATAGGAAGAATAAAGAAAAAGTGAAGGTTCGGTAAGAAAATTCAATCGGTCCCAAGAAGGTGGTGGACCTTTTTAATGATCGAAGACTCGATTTGGGAATCACGAAATTGCACGAAGTGAAGCAAGAAATCGAGTCTGCGAAATTCTTCGTCATCTCATGCGAACAAGAATCGAGGAAAAACAGTGAAAACAGTGGTCCATGAGATCTAGGAAAATCAGCTCTTGTGTGTGCTCTAAAAAAAGTTGGTTTTACTATTCAGTTGATTTTTACATGTAAAGTTGTCACGGGAGATTAGCGAATTGACACGTACGAGAATCTCGACTCGTTTTGAAGACTATCAAAAGTGAAATGCTATAGGATAATTGTTTACCGGGAGAATTGTTCATGTCAATCAGCAGGGATAGATATTCTGTGAATACGGTGCGATGTTAAAGCGAAAACGACAACGAACCTTGAATAGTCTCTATCGATCGGCTTCAGGAAAAGTGATGAGTTGTCGCCTTTCCTTTTCGGCATGGGAGATAACGCGTTAGGTTCTGTAGAAATCATGACTTTCACGCCAGTATCAGAGATCAGTACGATCGGTCAAGTAGCTACAAAGTACGTGGCAGGGGCACTCACTTCGTAGAGATCAACATCTCAACATCCATACAACAGGCCATCGTTTGCGAGATTTGTTTATTAGCACCACTTGCACTGCGGGCTTGATAATTTTCCGAAAACATTCTCAGAGTCGTCATTAACTTTTAGATAACACCTCTGGGTTGATTATAATCCAGCAGTTTTGTAATCGTCAGTTTAATTGGTCGCTCAAGCGAACTCGTATAGAACGCCTTGATCTAGCTCCGCCAGACACCAGCATTGATTCTCCGACTGGAAAGAGCGATTCCGAAGAGAGTCCCGATAATCCCACCATGATGCGCCAAGTGCCGTGCACTCCGAGATAAGACGATCTGTGCGAAACGGAGAGGCTGGCATCGGCGTGGCGACGACGACGACGACGACGACGACGACGGCGGCGGAGGAAACGGCGGGTGGCGACGGAAGAACGGTGGCGAGGAGAAGACGGAGGATCGATGGATCTGTAATGCGTGCAAAGTGCGATCGGCGTGCACGACGACACGAATACCCAGATACCGCAGATCGGGTCGCGCGGGCGACGGTGGAGGCGGAGGGGAGGTCGATGAGGACCGGACCGGAGAGGCGGAATAGGGACGAATGAGTACTTTTCGAGGCTATCTCTCGGGGGGGGAGAATACATTGGGGCGAATTGTCAGCGATATCATCGACGAAGACGTGATCTTGTTGAGCGCGAAGATACGTACAACTGCTGGTGACCGAGTGAGAGAAGAACGGAAAGGACGGTAAGACGAAAGAGCTCTGCTTGCTGGGCTTCTCTATATACTGTGCTCGAATATAAAAGCAAGAAGGACCGACGACGAAGGGGAAAGGAAGAGCAGAACGTAGTCGTGTGCGCCGAGGAAGCTGCAACACGCCGACGGAGGACGCGGAGCTATTGCTATTTTGGAGCCCGCCAAATATCTCGCCTGGTTGGCTGGTGCTGGTTGGTCGAGGCTGCACGTTCTCTCGCGCCTCTTCTTCCCGTCCTGCTTTTCTTTCTGTCCGGTCGATTCCCCCTCGCGGACTGACGGTCGATTTTGCGCCGATGACGCATGGCAGCGACCAAAAGCGCCGCGACGTGTGACAGGTAGGTAGGAGAACTGTAATTCCTTCTTTTTCTTTCATGTTTCCTTCCGACCCTGGTCGCGTGTGTGACCGTGAGTGCAATGGCTCGTGAGATTCGAGTATAGGGGTTGCAGCGTGTTCGGGGATGCACCTTTCGAAGGGCGATCCAGACTTGACCGTGAGAAACGCATTATGCACTTGACTTACGTCGTCCGGGACAGATATTGCTCGTAATGTACACTCAACTCTTCTTCATACTTGGTAATTTTGAATCACACAATAATACGTAATCTGGTCTCTGCAAAATTTCATTTCAATTGAATGAATAATTTCAATTAAAAATAATTTTCGCTCTGTCATTGTTTTGAAGAAACATCTCCGATCTGCGTTGCTCCAATGCTACACACTTGGAATTCGCCTACAAGTATCCAGATTATTTTTACACGTGTCTCGTATACCGCGTCACTGGTATTTTGCGGCGTTATGTTTTCTGGTATGCTCTACCTCGTGCATTAAATATTGCTAGTAACAAAGCATTTGCACATTAAGAATTATTATTTATATAATAACAATTAAGTAACGAAACATTACGAATTCAAAGTTGAAAGCCTCCTGCTCATCGAATATCGATATCTATGTTCACGGCTGTCTCATTCTGTCATAATAACGCGTTGAAACACAACATTTTTAGTAATTGTGCCTTCGAACTATCTTCGATAACAATCTTAATAGGTCAACGTCACGCAGTGTAAATAATTTAGCACTCCAACTTCTATTATATTTTTAGAAAATTATTGATTAAAAGATAGAATACGGATCCATAATTCTGTGGTGACAAATACAAAACGGTAAATATAAAGTTATTAAAAAATTACTTGTACACAAAGGCTTATAATAAATATTGATGTATGAATATTAATTTGTCTTTTAATTTGTTAACTAATTAGATTTATATCGCGATTGATAAAAAATCTCTCATAATGTTTGATATCGTATAAGGTAAGATATTTTTATCGATAAGCGAGGAGATATAATATATTTGAGTGTTATCATGCATTCCCATTGCACACACTGCTCGACGAAGTGGCGTTTTGCAGCAGGTTTTATCCCGTCGGCTCATCGAAGACAGCCCGCAGAAATTCGTGTTTTTTCTCTCGCATAGCGGATGGCGCATGGACCGGACGTCGTTTGCCGATCACGTCTGCCACCCAGGCTGAATTATACGCGAAGGGATAAAATTCGAGACTGCGCGACGCGATGCGACGCGATACAACGCGGCGCGATCGCTCGGGGGACCTTCGAAAATCCTCGGGAACGTGAGCTGCTGCATTGACGAGCGCCGATTAGCGAATAGAGTTATGTGTGTCCGTGTGCCTCGTGTCTGATCGATTGGACAAATACGAGAAGCGAGGAGAAAGCCCCTCTTCTCTCTTTCACGTGAGATATCTTCCTGTTTGCGGAGATCTCGGTGAAGGAGATCGCTTCGACAAATTTATGATCGAAATAGATGAACGAGATAGTGGTTTCAACATGGCGTAAGAATTTGCAAGAATATCATAGAATTTATTCTCATGATATTTTTTAAAGAATTTTCTTATAATAATATATGTAGGGGAGACCATGAGTCGCGAAAATTCAAACAGTAAAAAATACATTAAAATGTAAGACTTTTGGTCTCAATTTTTTATATAATTAAGAGATAAAATATATTTTAAGATTTATTGAGCATTTTTCATAAATATTGATTTGTTTTTTTAGATAAAAATCAGAAAAGAAATTTTTAGAAATGACCCATGGTACCTCATGCCCAGAGTATCATGGGTCAGACATATACCTTAGACGACTTTCTTTTATATTTTCTAACAATTTTTATCGTGTTTTTTGAAAGAATATAAAAGAATTTGTATTGCCCAATTTTATCACGAAAATTTAACCTAATCTAAACCGATGAGAACCTGTCCAGACAAATTTGTATAGTTTATACATAACTATATGTATAAAGAGACTTATCTAATTACATTTTTATCATAAAGGCACGCGTAAAATACGATTACATAATTTTTTATGCATATATGATTTTGCAGCAAATTGTTCTAAACGCCTGTTAATTATAACCCGTGGTGCCCCGGCAAGAGATGGCCCATGGTGGGTTTAATATAAAAGACGGTGAAATATAAAATATTGAAGTAAACTATAAATAATTACCTGCACTGCAGAGAGAATGCGGAAAGATGTAAAGAATCATGTATGTAACTCGTAATAAGTATATTATACTTTGCAGAAATAATGTATAAGAAACTTTGACAGGTAAAATAATCACTTTCGCACCACTAGATTCTTTAACAGCATGTGTACGGAAAGATAACGGAAGTGGATCACTGCCATCTAGATTCATAGTATGGGCAACTGAATAGCAATCATACCAATTGCACCAATCTAAACATTCTGGATTTCCCTAAACAGTCCATGACCCATGGAGCCTCGGTCTCCTCTATATATATTCGTTCTTTTATAATTTTACATTGAAACTTATTGTTAGTTAAAAAGGCCGAGAATTAAAATACAAACTTGGAAAGAAAAGGGCATTAGGAGCTAAGCGCAGACAACTTTACGCAAACGCTGATTGTATACAAGCAAAACCCATTTATTATAATAATTGTGCTTATATGTTCGGCTCATTTTTTAGCCTTCTTCAGAGACAACGCAAATTTCATAAATAAATTATAAATAAAAAATAATAAAAAGGATCAAGTGATAGCTATAATCAGTCTTGCTTGTGCATATAGTAACTAAGTCTTAGCACTTGATATTTGTATTTTCGATAATTTCAATTTAATACCGTCAAACGATTAAAGTGACTCACTGTGTGTCTGAGACTGATTGGCCTAAATTATTCTAAAGACCGGTTTTTGAATATTGAGAATAATGTTTGCGATACGGTATCGTTGTGAACATAGTGAGCCTCCTTATTCCCGATAGAATGATTATAATTATGATAAATCTATTTTCGAAATTAACCCAGAATTTCTTAGTTTCAGCATACAATTCATTTCTTTCTCTTTTTTCTTTAATTATTTGTTTATTTCCCTTTATATTAATATGTTCTGGAAGATGGAATTAACATCAGATTTTATTTCATGGTTGTGGGGGAGCTCACTGTGATTAAACATCACTTGATCCTTTTTATTATTTTTTATTTATAATTTATTTATGTAATTTGCGTTGTCTCTAAAGAAGGCTCAAAAATAAGCCGAAAAATGTAAGCATAATTATAATAAATGGGTTTTGCTTAGTATATATCAGCGTTTACGTAAAGTTGTCTGCGCTTATAGCTCCTAGTGCCCTTTTCTTTCCAAGTTTGTATTTGAATTGTACAGGAGTTTTTGTTATTTAAAAATTATTAGCCGAGAATTAAGTTGTAATACATATATATTAGGTCTACAACTTAATTCTCGGCCTTTTTAACCAAGTTTCAATGTAAAATTATAAAAGAACGATATAAAAGAAGAATATTATAATCTAATCAAAGTAATCCTTTCCACCCATTTTCGCCATCTTTCAGGCAACTGTCGGATTCTGCTTCGGACAAAAGGTGATTGTTTTGAGTCGATGAATTGTATGATGAACAAAATTCAATTACATCATAAAATCTTTCAAATCACTTTTTACATGTACTGTGTACGACACAGAGTTTTCGCCTAAGGCCGAGAGTTACGTTGTAGACCTAATATATATATAAATGTTTTTATCTTATCTCATAAAACGTTTATTATTTGATAAAAATTGTATTATTTGGTAAAAAGTGTTTACTTGGTGAAATGAACTTGATACAATAAATATTACGAAACATGTAATAATATCGATCGATAATAGTACTGGCACATTTATGTTAATATTATATTAACTTATTATAAATCTTTACAGTATAACGTGAATTTGATAGTGTACCTAATTAATATTAAAATTATGCTTGCATTTTACGTAAATCAATGTTTGCGTTAACATGAGAGAGCTACATCGGTACCGTTAGACGATCGTAGTTTCTTCGTATAAACGCAAAAACCGAAATAGCTTGATGAATATTCATTTGGATAGCAAGCACAAGTTGTAAATAAGTTTCGAAAATTGCGGGTTGGGACTGGTACTTAGACTCTAAAAGATTATCGTCGGTTTTCCAATATTTTACATATTCACGATTAACTTAGGGAGGGAAGACTTGATAAATTATATTTACGACTCCTTTTATCTCCTTATGTGGAGCATAGGACGTCTATAGGCCTCTTCCTCTTTTGTCCGAGGTCTATATTCGTTTCTCGAATCAGATTGTTTTTCGGATTTGTGGGTGATTGATCCACAGAATCCTCAGTCAGATATTAGAGACAAATATCTATAACTGATATGTATACTGATGTATAGGACCTACCAGTTTAACGCCGAATCCGAACGGCGCTGATGATCATAGATCTTTTGATCACCAGGTGGAGCCATTTTTTGGCTCATTAAACGCGAAAAATCGCGTTTGGGCGCACGTGGGATTGAACTCGGGTCTACAGATCGCGAGTCAATCACACCGAGCGGTGAGCCACTCGACGATACTGATTTTTGTTGTATGTTTTGTTTATTGAAAATAATTTGTACATTATTCGTTTGGACATGCTTTGTATAAACAAAAGAAAGAACAACATTTTCTTATCTAAGATTAGAATGAGCGGACGGTACTCTATGACTCTCGCCGCAAACAAATTTTTGTGGAACATATGAATGTTCCTTATATTAGAGCAGAATATAACATAAAATAGCATGTAATGCCTACAAAGTATTTATATAATATCAGAAAAAAGGGAGGTCACGTGGACCTAAGATAAAAAAAAACTGATATATCCTTATCCTTATACAAAAGTAGTAAAAATAAATAAATAACCATAAGGTAACTGGATAATAAATTATAGTATAGTTAAAGTACTAATTAATATAATAATATTAAGCGCCATAAGGCGGGAGGTAAACTAGGTAAGTATAGGGGGGGGGGGGGGAAAAAGGGGGGGTTATTCCATGTTCCATCAATACGTAGATTTGTGTTTTTTCTTTTTCAGGTTCTTCGGATTTGGGATTGACATATCATATCGCTCGACGACACTGATAAATTATATAGAAGTGTATAATTCACATTTATAATTTGATATAGTTGAAAGAAGGGAAGTGATAAAAATACTGAAAACTCGTGGAATATTAATACAAAATATATATATATATACAGTAAATCTAATACAGAAATATATAAAATAATATGATAAGATTAAGTGTTTATTAAGCATTTAAAAGATGTTTTGAAGAAGTTTTGAAGAAATTTGAAATTATCACAATTGTAATATCGGGATTGCTATTGATAATTTCGGATTCTGCAAATTAATCTGTGTCATTAGTAAAAAATAACAACAATCCTAATAAAGATTATTGCTAGCTTTATTATTTAAATTTTAATTAACCATTATAATTTGTATTTCAATGGTCAGTGAAAATTTCGCAATTTCCTTTAATTCTTGCTCGTAATCAATTAACGTCTAAATAATTTTATTTTTCGGTTCTAAATTTATCTCTTGTATGCTTTGTTCTGTTTTCTATAAAATTGGTTTATATAAAAAAAAAATTGTTGAACGTTTGTGTTCTTTTTTGTTATTTTAAAACAACAAGCACGCTTTATATATAAAAATATAATAATTCATGCAATTAATTCAAGTTTCAAAGTACCTTTTACAATTTTTATGATTGTAATACTGCCGACAATGAGTTTTCAATATTACGTAACATATGTATGTGTAACTCGGGTTCATATTGGTTAGGATTGTAAATTTTATTTTAAGAAATTTATTCCACATGATTTCATGAATTTTTTCCATCACGTTTGTGACGCGTCTTTGAAAATACTTCGATGTGTGCCCCTATTGTGCTCTAGAATATCGTTGGAGTGTTAACCTTGGCCTCCCTCGCCATTTTTATCGTACCCATGCGGCCTGCAAAACGCCGTGCTCTACGTACGTGCTTCTAGGCTTATCTTACTTGTAATACCGTGCTTGAGTAATGTGTTAGAACCCAGACGTTAGCTGAGTAAATATTAGTTATAGAAACGAACGTATATTAACTACATTATGAGCTAGCGGATCAATACGCTCGCGAAAACGCGTTGCTAATTACGTTTCTACATCTCACGATAAAATACGGTTCTAAAACTTGCATTCAATAACTAATTGAATCTAATATTAAATAAATATTAAGTTTAAACATTACAAAGTCGCTATTACTTTGCGATAATTTTATGCCATCGCATCGTCGACTAGTACTCTGTATATTTTTAACATTTGCAATTTTTTTTTAATTTGTGTCTCTAATTTTTGTCAATTAAATAGTTAATCGATACAAAAAATAATTAATTTAAACAAAATATTGGTTGCTTATTATATTCGAAATTGTGTGTAATGTTTTACATACAGTATCTTGTCTAATCAAAATGACATGTTTTCTTTTACCATTGAAGTTCATCATCGTTTTGATTACTTCATTATCTCGTTATTTCGATAGCGATGCGAATTCTGTGAAATAATAGCGTGATTTTACATTTTCGCTCTTATTAACAGTGTAATTTTATAAATACTCTTATTAAATTAGTTATCTTGATATCAGAGATCGTCTCTGCGTTTAAAATCATTTGTGTTTGAAAGCAACTTTTGAATAACTCAAATTTTGACATCATCTACTTACGTCTGCGCTAAATTATCGAGTGCATTTTCGTACGTACTGATATGTATTTTCTGTCTGTACCGCTAGGAGACTTTAACCTTAACACGAAGGTTATCTATCGCGCTCCGATTCCGTCTGAGAAACGTCAAAGAACTAAACCGATACTTTTACTACTACGTTAAAACAGTGGGGATAAAAACGTATCTATTTGGAGACGGCGTTATTACAACAGTACGACCTAATTTCCGTCTATTTTGTGAAATTCCGTTTATTTCGAAACAATTTTTTAAATTAAGAAAGTAGGTTAAGAAATGTTGATGAAAAAAATTCAAGACATCTACTGTATGTAACACATTCATTTCAATATTCTGAAACATTTCTTAAAGCACGTATATGTATGTGAGATTATTAATGTAATATTATTATTAGTTTATAATTATGGCAGATTTACATAATTTATCTAATAAAAAAATAATATATATTTAATATATAAATATGAATACTAAATTATACGAAATTCTTCAAAATTAATTTTTTGTATATATACCAAGCACTATAAGTAAAAGAACAATTGAACAAAATAATGTTATGTAAAATGACTTAATCAGTTAGAATTGAGTAATTTTTTAACGAAATTAAACTTATATATTTTTTTTTCTCATATTATGCATATTAAATGTCAATTTTTACGTAACAACATTTAATTACAAAACAAATTTTCGTCAGCAAATGAAAAATGTATAAAAGTAATTGCCTGTTTACCTGATGAATAACTTTTCACAAGATTAACTAATTTCATGACTATAATGTGCATGAATTTGAGCTGTGAAAAAAAGCGTTGGTAAGCTAGAAAGAGCAGGTCCGTTTTACGCGTACAATAATAAGACAAAATCGAAAGAGAGAGGAGCGAGTAAAGCTGATAATGAGGTTCCATAAAATCGGGCCGCTTCTTTTCGTGGCCTCTTCTCCTACCCCATCAGGAGATACCGTCGTACTTGTTAGGTAGCTTTCACACGAGAACCTGGCGGTCATATTATCGGTCCTGATGAATCACTCATTTCCGCTTCGTAATAATAATGGCAAGCATGCGCGCATTTGGTAATCAAGGAGAGCGCGATTATATGTATAAATCTGCTTACGCGGGATTAAATAAATGTTCAAATTAATTATTTTTTTAGAAACATCATTTATTGTTTCACATAGAATCGCGTTGTTAAAAAGAATGATATAAAAGTATAGAAAAATGTATAATTTTGATATAAAATCTCATTAGTAGAAAAAGCCAGTATAAAGTCGAACTACAAATATTACTTTTAAATATTTAAAATTATATGTATCAATATTTAGAATTGTTTAAGCGTTTTGAACAGCTCTTTAAATCTTTTTAAATTCTTTAAATTATACATACATATAACTTTTTATAAAAAATTATGATAAAAGTTCTTTTATGTATATATAAACTTTATATAATATGAACATAGTTTCATATCACCTTGCAGGTTTACATAATGATTTTCTTTTCTGGGCTAAACCTTGAATATTAACTATAGAAATAGAAGGGATTTTTATAAAGATAAAGGTGTGCACATTATTAATTTTAAAACGTGAGAATTTATTTTTGTATAATATTTTTATATTCTTTATTACACAGATTTTTTAAAAGGAAGAATAGAAAAACGTATGAAATGTTTAGAATAGATATTATTTTGTTTTTGGATAAACATAAAAAAAGTAAAAAATATCATGTTGTAATGCATTATACGATCAGTTATATGGCCAACTTTGTTGTGGTGATAGCTTAAGGCTGTATCCCGAAGCACATCTCGCGTCATTAGCTAAATAACTACGTATGTTCGCTTTTATTATTACTTTCCAGCGTAGATTTGCTAAAATCGCAGCACAAGCAGCGACTTTCCAAAAAACTTACGATGAAACTGCTGGTCCATCGCACATGGCATATTTGTTACTTTGCCATAATTTTAACCTCTGAAGACTTTTTTCGGAGTTCGAATTGAACAATATTTATATTTTAATGTTACATATGACTTTCTTTATTATTATCAGAGATTTCATATTATTTTATCAAAATGTAACATCATATTTATTACGATAGAATCTCTAAAGAATAATTTTCATACATAGACACACAATATTTAGGTTTAATTTTCTTGCGATCGTTTTCGCTTTAGATATTAGTAATACAACTCATATTCGTGGATATAAATGAATTAACTGTACAAGAACAACGAGGCTATCGGAATAATAAAAGGATCGGCCGAAACGGTTATTCAAGAAGAAGCGATAATACAGGCGGATTTACGGGACAAGGTTTAATATCCTTCATACGGTCTGGCACACACAGGAAGACACGCGATCACGATCCACAGTTGCAGAGGTAGGAGAGTTCGAGCGACACGCCTCGCGCCCATCGTGCGATCCATCGATCGTGATGGAATAACGAGCTGCCAAAGTCGCAGTCGAACTCGCTCGTCCGGCCATTCTTCGCACGGGAACAGCTGATGGGCGGCGGTACTTTGATGCCCCACCGCTTATCGATCGATGGGTTCGAGCCTTGCAACCTGTCCCCCGTTATCAAAGTCACGATCGAACGAAATAATTCGGACGAGTCACGTAATTTTCCTTCTGCCCACTCTCCTTCTCCCCTCAGTCCACGCTATTAAATAGCAGTTCCGTTACCTGCAATTTGCGCTTTTGAACGTATAATATCATCGATCGTCGGCGAAATAATTGCGAATTGCGTATCGTACGTCAGCGATGATTTGTTTTAATTTGCGAGGACAAATACGTATAAGTAAATCGAGGTAGATTCGAGATAGATCGGAAAGGAACGTTTCTTTTCCAGATATTTTTTCAACGCATTCGATATTCAATAGTAAAAGAATTTGTCACATAAGCAGTTAGAAAATAATTTTTTAATATTAAATTTGTTTCCAGAAGTAATTAAAGAAACGATATCTTAGTCGTTTTAACGTCGACTATATCAATGTATTTGAATTTTAAATACTTATTGGAATCTCCTTGCCATCAATTTCCATTCAAATTCTATTATTTCAGGAAAATGTCCTG
Organism: Cyphomyrmex costatus; assembly: GCF_001594065.2. NCBI lineage: Eukaryota > Metazoa > Arthropoda > Insecta > Hymenoptera > Formicidae > Cyphomyrmex > Cyphomyrmex costatus. Next base: position 75,392 of record NW_017275229.1, read on the forward strand.
TTCCATCACTGTTAGAGGATCTAATTTAGATTGAACTACTTTCTGTCTCCATCTATTGTGGGACATTTCTTATCTCTCGATATTCCATATTGATATTTTAATTCTAAATATATAATAGACCGAGCTGCCAGTGAGTTGAGAGATCATTTTTAACTGCAGTACAGAGCTATTTAAAACTAAACTGACTCTTTGCCAAGATGAGAAAAGAATAACGTGAATAATGTTTCGTCATACTGTTAAGACAGTAATAATGTTTCACTGAGATAATCGCAAGAGGTAAATCGCTAACTTACAAATGTTGAGCATTACTGGACATTACTAGGGCATTAATGGGTATTAAATTTGAGCATTACTTAGGCATTACTTATGTATTAGTAGACATTAGTAGACGTTGGCGTACATAATTTTGGTTAGCGGTTTATTTCTTGGATAATTGTTGATATATTTGTGTAATTTCTTATTAATAACATTTTGTATTGTACATTATACATTTTGTACAAATACGTTTTATACAAAATATTATTTTACTGTTTAAGTTTTAACTTAAAGATATCTCATGAAAGTTTTTTTTAATAGCACAAAGATGTAAAAAACAGTTTTATTGAAGCATTTAAAAATTAAGCTAGATCCAGATCTAGAAATAATTTTGTTGGATCGTCAAAATAATTACGTAAGGCACTCAAGCATGCTAAAATATTAAAATTTTTTAACATTAATTATTATTATGCTTGAGCGAGCAGCATCATTATTTTGATGATCTAACAAAATTATATTGAGATATGTGTGTATCTAGTTAAATTGTTAAATATTGTATTAAAATCATTTTTGAAGTGTTACGAAGTTACATCATTATACATATATATTTTATATATGTACAATATCTCCATTGTTATCTTAATTTAAAAAATACTTTACAATATGCCTAATTGGTTAAGTAGCACGTGCTGAAGTTGGATTAAAGCTTATTATCTCGATCTCTATTTCCGCATGCTTATTACATTGGTACGTTAGAGCGCGTCATACGGTCTATGATGAACACTGATGACTTGAGAACGAACTTTGACCCGAGATTGTCATCGTTAAGCGCGATTCCGTGATTCATTTGCGTGTGATACGCTAAGCGCTTCGATTCGAGGGGGAGAGTCTCTTTTATGTCCACGGGAAGAAGAACGGGTTGCAATCTCATGTTCGAAATTAGACGGATAGCAGGACAATACTGAGAACTGGCACGGCTTATACGATAGAATGCTCCATCTATGCACGCGATCTTACTCCATATTTGAGACTTTTTGGAATTTTTAACTGTATCAATCATAATTTCTGTTTGCTCTTCATATTTTATTTAATTATTATACATATTAAAGTTGATTAATTATGTGACTTCTGTGTCCAGATGCAAAACGATATATAATTATCTTTTATAGTATATATGATAATTGAATGATAAAATAATTTTTAATTGCGTGCTGTGATTTTGTAATTAAACTTAAATTTAAATGAATTTAAATTATTTGATTAAATAATCCCATTTGATTATTCGTGGCGTCATGCACGAAATGTCATTGCAATGCATTGACATCATTTATATACGTACAACACAAAAAACGCAATTATCGAATATAATACGTTTGTCCTAAAGCGGTAGAAAGATAGAATTAAAATCAAATTGAAGTAACTGGTGCGACGTGTTCCGCAAATAGCACGTATCTATACGTGGGTTACGTTAATCATCTATCATGGACACTTCAGTGTCTCTATAATGTTATCCACTCTGCACAGTCATCTTTACATTTATATTTCGCATTATCGATCACGACATTATTACATTTACCGTCTTTTATTTCTATTAGCGAACGAAAGTTCACATATTCGCTCACGAGACTTCTATTTTTATTTCGACAGACTTAATTACTGTGTTTTCAGTCAATACAATTAACGAAGATATTTTAGATTAATACGATAAACAGTACAATTTTAAAGATCCTTAATTATTATTTGATACGTGATGTCAGCTATACAATATTTTAACATAATCATCTTTTATAAACAGGAATGTTTTCAAATCTTATGATTTTTATTTATTATTATTATAGATGACATTAATGCTTTAATAATTACTCAATTTGCTTTTAATTTCTTATATGCAAATGCTATCATATATTATTGTAAATTTAACTTTTACACATAACTTATTAAATTCTTTTTAATAAAAACTTGGAAACGATGATTTTATAAGCTGTTTTGCTTATAAAGTAAATTGTAAGTAAATATTTAAAATATATTACTATACATATATGAGCCAACTTGGTTGCCAAGTGGCATAAGTCTACCTTATAAGCGTAAGCCGTATGCCACTTTGCAATTAAGGGGCTTATATGTACACTGTTAAAAAAGATATGAAATTTCATATAAATGTAACGGAAGCAAATTTCAAACAGAGATACATTAAAATTGTTAAATCTAAGTTACTTATAATTTTATGCTCATTGAACGATTTTAATGTACCTGCTTGAAATTTGCTTCAGTTACTTTTACATGAAATTTAATGTATATGTAATTTTTAACACTGAATATATCTTACATATTTTCTAAAATGTAGATAAACTTTATCATAAAATATTTCTATTAGTATCTTGTATACAATACATTTTTATCTCTCAGATCATTCTTAAAAATATCATACATAACGTCCTTCCAAAAATTATACTGTATGTGGTAAATGAACTTTATCATAAAATATTCGAAATAACATAAGGTTGTTGCCACCAAAAATGCCCATCAATACTTTTTTTGTTATAAGAATAGTGCGATTGTAATAAGTTAATAACTATTATAAAAGGTTTTTTGGCATATTTTAACGGTTAATTAAGCCTTTTAAGATACGTCTATCTTATGGTTATCACAACCAAATGTATTAATGGGTGAAGAATATCATTATTTCCTATTGTGGTAACTGCTATGTTTTTTCATCGCATTGTATCTAATGTTATGTGAATCTTTTGTCCATTTTTTTTTTGTCCATTTCTAATAGATTAACTTTAATCTCAGTTTAACTTACTCTTTATCTTTTTCTACTTTTGAGAACTTTTTAGTCTAATTCGTCCAAATATAAATCGAAAAAGATAAAAAAGTAAATTACCAGATTAAAATTAATCTATTATAAAAGGGAACAACAATAAGATTCACATAATAGATATAATACATATTTATGCTATATCAAATATTTTGTAACATATCGGTTAACTCATATGGAATTCTTTTAGTCTTCACGAAAGTCATCATGTAATTTACATGGCAACGCTGGGCCCATATTCTGTACACATCTACCGATAGTTGTCGGTAATTAACGATAGCCAATGGTAAAGACTGTTCTAGGAGAAAAGTGTGGTTCTTATTGGCTATCGCTACTTAACGACACCGATAACTATCGATAAACATGTACAGAATATGGGCCTTGGACTATAATATAAGTAGTTCGAACTATTTCTCCATCTTATCAATCGGAACGTAATCTCGACAAGACTAGGAGAGAATCTTTTCTGTAAGTCCTCTTTTTCTGTAAGTCACATTAAAAAACATTTAAGGCTTATTCTTTAAATAGGATTTCGTAAGAGTATCAAGTTTAATATCGTTATATTTTAGAACGTCTTTGTGCAACAGTTCTATTTGCATGTGCAATGGTTTTTTTATTTTAATAACGGTTTCATTGATATTCATTGATATTGTTGATAAAATCAATTGATATTTGACAAATATGAGATTGATATTTGACAATTGAAAATATAAAAATAATAAGAAGGCTCAATATGTATAAAACAATATAAAAATATAAATAAATATAATGGTGCGTAGAGCCAAATTAATTTAACGAATTAGTTTAATTCATATATTAATACAAATTCAGACGTTTCGACTCCGATCGGGTCATTTTTAATGATACATTTATTTTACTTAAAATTAAATTAACAATTATATTTATACAATCACATTGTTGAAAATCATGGATTCAGTGCATTAAATTTGAACATTCATATTTATATGTGTTTTATCTTTGATCCTGATAAAAAGTATAAAAATTAACATTGTTTAAAAATTCAAATACTAAATGCCTTATTAACCTTGTCAAAAATATTAAAATCTAATACAAATATAAAAGTCATATATACCTTGTCAAAAATAAAATAAAAATGTGTGATCTGTCCATGTGTAAATATCCTCTGCGTCAATTTATTATAAAATATATTTGGAGTAATAAAATAAGATAATTTGCAGCTGTCAAATTTAACGCGTATCATTGCAAAAGTAAATAGGATAATGTCGTTGGAATAGAAAGTTAAAGGATAAAACTAATAAAAATAACAAGGAAAGACATATTTAAGACGAGGATAAGGAATGTATCATATTGGTATACATTTCGGGCAATAACTCTGTGTTATTTTGTCTGTTTATACTGTGTGTCTGTTTAATATAACGCTGAAGCTATGGATAAATATCAGATAAATTATATAGATTCTTTGATGAATTACAGAATTTTATTTATAATTGTTTTTTTTTAACATAAAGCGTCATGTAAAAGCACCTTATATACAATGTTGGGTGTCATTTTTTTCAACAATATTGACAAAAATTAATTAATTTTTTATTATGTTACGGCATGTTCTCGTTGGTTTAAATTCTCACGGTTTAATAAAATTTGATATTGTTTATTTACGTCGCCTCCATAATGGATAACGTTGTACTTAAACTGATTATTGCGAGGAATATTACTATAAGGTCTCGCTAATCTAAAGGCTTAGAACGCTCGTACGGAATGCCAGAGATTTTACTCCCAGCCGAGGTAATATTTTTCGCCGAGGTAATATTTTCTGTAATATTAATAAAAAATTAATTATTTACAGATATATATATATATTAATATTATTCAACATTATTAAGATCGATCTAAGACGCGCAAACAGCATCAAAATTCGTTAAATTGTTAATCAATTTAACTCGTTAATTACTGCGGTAGTTTAATAGTTGCGTTTCAAATCTGAAACAAATTCGACGCGCCATTACAAATCTACATGATATATAAATCTACGTGGTATATAAATTCACACACAATTATATAAAAGTATCCGATATCCAACGTGACCGTTATTATGGCATTCTTATCAGTATTAATTTATTAATTTTTAAAAATTATAAAATTATTGTAAATAGAACCGTAGATAAAACTCTCGAGTTAATTTAAAAACTTCTTAAAAGTAATGTGTTAATGTTATTACTGGTATTGTTTCCAGCATAAGAATATTATGAAGAAATTTACGTAAAAAGAATAGAAGTGTCTCTTGTGATATACTATATATACGTATAATACAAAAAAGTGACACACACGCATGATAATCGAGAGATTAATGCAACATCTAGTATTTTTCATAATTAGTGTAGAAATTATATATAAATAAAATATATATAATTTCTAATATTTCTATACTAATTATGAAAACAGCTAGTTGTTGGATCTGAGTGAGTAGGAACATTGTACATAGCTATATGTAATGGTGTGGTGTGCTAGGGAAAATTCTCGTGCGTGATCTCGAAGAGTCGAGACGTGGAGTACGGCAACGTGACTGTTGTGCATTCTGCTATCTTCCGCGATCGTAATCACGGATGTACGCGGGGCTGAACGCAGTTATTTATAACGCCTTTGAGACAGAACGTGGCGAAGTATGTGGTGATGATATTGCATATCAAAAGATGGAAAGAGAAAGAAAGAGAAGAGAGGGGAATGCCAAGAGACTTCTGTATAATGGATACATAAACAGCCAAGGGAATAAATACATTCTATATACGAAAAGAAAAATTATTATTGATTGTTGAAAATTTAACGTTGTATGTTTGGCTTTTAATAACGTAATTATAAAAGCGTAAAAAGGTATTCAAAATTTGTAACAGCAGTATAAAATAATATTTTCGAAATTTTAATTTCAACTTTTCTTTGATTTAAAATTTTTTTTTTAATTATTTTTGTCGCCAATTTGCATACTTTCTCTTACAATAATTTGATAAACAGTTTTGCTATACTTAAATAGTATTCATTGAGTATCTTTTGAGCATTCAGCTGATGTAGGTATATTCTGAAGTTCAAGGATTGTCAAGAGTAGTCAAACAAAATGTGTGTGTGTGTGTGAATAAAATTTTCAAAATATACTTATTGAAAACATGTCTTATGAAGACATGAGTTTCTCTCTATTTTTATTATTCTTTAATCCATCTATCCAAATATACCAGAAAGTAAGATATAAGGAGACTCTCCATTCCGTAAAATAAAGGTGGACCTATTTTAGGTTTCGAGTTCAGTTTCCGATTCTGATGAGTGCGAGTATGATCATTTCTCTTACTCGCACTCATTATGCGCAGCACTACTGTAAATCACTAGATTAATAAAAGTACCGCAATCCATAAGGCCAATGTATAAGGATTTGGAGCCAAAATGGCGTCGAAAAGTGTAAATAGTGCTCACTTTCATAACGTATCTACATATTAAGTGTAATGTATTTAACCTGTCTGTTGTGCAATGGCTGTGTGCACACATTCATACTCATATGCATATGCACGAATGTTGGAGTCAAAATATGGGGGAATGATTGCGGTACTTTATAAATCTAGTGACTTTACACTACTAAATTTACGAGCGCTGCGAGTGTCGAGAATCGGAAACTGAACTCGAAACCTAAAATGGGTCCATGTTTTGTAGACTGGCGAGACTGAGTGGAGTCTCTTTATATCTTCCTTCATGATTATAACTAATGTTAACGGAAAATGATATTTTCCTCTCTTTTAAAAAGAAAGTTATCATTGAAATGTTTTTCTCGCTGTCATCAAATAAGTTGCTTTAGGTACGATTTACTTTCCGCTATCCAGTTTGATCATTTATTTGCTCGCTCATAAATCATCTAATCCATATTCATTTAGTTTGTTCATCGGTCCATTTACTTATCAACACTTAAGTATGCGTTCGATAATGTATCATATAAGCTTTGAACCTGAAATACATAAACTTAGGTAATGGGGACTTAATTGTCTAACATTCTTATGTAAATTTATTCTTAGACTATTTTTTATTGATACTGATTAAATGAAAATTTTTGTTCCGATTCAATGTAATAAAAAAAAAGAATAACAAATTTTGCTGAAAATAGACTTTCGCCAGAAGAACGTCTGCGAATATTCGCGCCGCATTTATTGTTGAGCATATAGGCATGCTGTTCGTAGGTTAGTGTCACAAATCGCGATAAAAACGAGTTTCAAAAGATTACATCTTGAGTGCGTATTTAACGAAGAAGTGCGTCTACTTCACCCTTTGTGCTCGTCAACTGACGAGTAACCCTTCCAATATGACAAAAGTCGCGCCTGTAAAGGGCAACATTTTACTTAGGGGGCGGATGGTATAATCACCGGTGTTATTGTAGTTAATTAAAGGATCAGGAAAAAAAGGATAGAAAAAACGTGTGTGTTAAATTAATGACGTATAAGAAATAATAATAAATAATAGTTACTATGAGAATAAGTAAATTATTACATATATGTTTCTCAGAGTAAAAGGCTGAGAAGATTAAAAAACAAATTGAATTGATTTTGTCAAATTAAGATGAATTGCAGATTTTTTTTTTAAGTCAAAACAGGTTTTTTTGCAGTTGAAAATTATGAATAAAAATTAAACAAAAATATTTCTCTAACATGTAGACTTAATATGATTTTTTTTTCAGAGTACAAGAAGAATTTGTCTCTAATCTATTTGTAGAATAATACCATAATATCAGTTTTATATTTGTGTGATAAGTACAGTATTTGTATTGTACTAATGATGATGGATTAAGGTAACAGTCATAATCTGTCTATTGCACATGATACTCAAAAATTCTATAAGAAACTATGGCTCTAAAAAAATTTAAGCAAATAGTTGCCGTTATTGCTTTAAAAAGGGGAAAGTATAAAATTTGTTTGGAGCTGAAAAATGAAACCTGAAAGAATAGTTTCAGTAAAAATATGAAAATTATGGTTTTGAGGAAAAATGCAAAGGTTGTTTTGCATGTTCTATATAGAAAAAGATACACATAGATCCATTAAAAAAGAAAGGCTCAAATGTCTGTTTTCTTTTGAAAAATGTGTGAAAAAAAGGTTTAAAAAATGCTTATTATGTTTTTTTAATATAAATATAGAAGTTTGTGCTGGTTATGAAAAATATATCTTTTTGAATTCTCTTTGTTAGATAAATTAAAGAAACAAAGTCGCCGCGTTTCTTTAAATGATGTTCAGTCCGAGGCTGTGTTTGTTAACACCGCAAAGTTTTCTCGGCAAACATTGTAAAACTCGATTCGTTATCTTCATCATAAACGTGCTGTTACGGTACGGCGCTTAAACAATTAATCCACGGCCGATGGTTCGTTAACTTCGCGACGCTAAAGTTTGCGCGCACGGTGGATAGCGGTTTTCGTTATCACCTTCAATTTACACACGATGCCACAAATTTCGGGATCTTCAGGAGCAAACGAAGGCATGAATACTTATATCTTGGAAAGTTTAGGGGAAAGACGATACGTAATCGACATTATATTAGAAAATAAAAAACATGATATCTCACCTAATCAGACGTTTAAGATAGGAAAAATAAGCTTAAAAAATTTTTGTGAAAATGAACGCTGAAAATTTCATAATGGTTAGTCTTATTATCTCATCTATTATTTTTAAAGAAATATGTTTTTCTATTCAAAAATCCCGGGAACATACATGATAAATAATTTTTTTCTTAAATACTCCGAGATATTCGTTTACAAATAAGACTTGTTCTTCTTCCTTTTCCTTCCTTTAAAGATAATATCTTTTGTTATAAGATGTGCGATAAATAGACTCGGTGCATTTTTTTGTCATCGTAAAACGGGGCGTTGCGATAGAATAATATTTATGGTGGCGTTTTACGAAATCAACTTTACCTTCGGGAGTCAATGCGCGTAATTTCTTTTCCGTCGCGCTTCCCTCGCGCCGCGTCGCGCCGGTTGCATCGTCGCGGCTCGCGAATGCAATCTAGCCGAATGACGTTGCACTATACGCGACGTCGCTGTGCCACATGGTGCGGCGTGTGATACTTATGAATGAGAATTAAAAGCCCTGCGCGCGTGAAGCGATATGCTGGGTCAACGAGGCGAATGCCGAGGCGACTGGAATAACAAATACCTGTCCCTGATATTATTGCCCTTATCGCTATTCTCTTAACTCTTTCTCATTTTCTCTTTGTCATTATACTACATTGATATTGTGGCACGAGATTTCATGAGACTTATTTCGCGAGAAAACATTACAGTATTTTAACATGGCACACGCTGCAGTTATACAGATGTGTGTGTGACAATTGACAACATGATGAATCAATCGTTTTTTGGAATATCTATTATATACTTGACGTTTCAGTTTTTACCATGAATGTGATAATTAAGACACACAATCGTATTAAACTCTTTAAAAAAAAATTTTGTTTTTTTCTAGTATCTTGATTAGTTCGATCTTGTTTCATAAAATCCATAACATTTTATCGATTGTATTTATTAATACAATAAAATATAGGAGTTAGATTACGATGATTGAGACAAGGATGAATCAGCACTGATAACATGAGTACCTGGTATTTATAAGAGCCAAAATATCTGTCTCTTCTATCATTGACATCCACTTAGGGAAAGAGATCATCTATTAATCTAGAAAGAACTATATACAATCAATTATAATTCTTTCAGTGCTTCATTATATTCATGTTTTTCGAGTACTTTGTACAAACGACTTGTTAGTCAGAAAATCGAATAACAGAAAAATTCTAGTTCCATTTTCTATCCGCTCATTTCGCGAAAAAGAGATAAGCTTCTAAAAATAGTAAATTTTCTGTGTTACAGTTGGAAGAATTGAGCCTACTTTAAGCCATTTCATAAGGCGTAATCCTATCATCTGGTAATCAACAAAAGGAACCTGAACTTGTGATCCTAAATCTCTTCGTTTCTGGCGATTCACAAATCTGGACTTTGTCCTCATTAACAGAGAATTCGTCGTTACTGGTAAGACACTTTCTTAAAATTTGTATACAAATTTCTAATTATTTTTAATTAATATATTATTAAATTTATATATATATTTTAAGAATATTTTCTGTCAATTTTATAAATTTATATATTTTGTCGTTTGAATGAATTGAATGACTAAAATCTCGAGATTTTTCGTATATAGCAATTCATTTTGTGATTGCTGAAAACAACTAAAAATGAACATGCAGAATTTTCAAAAGATTTCCTTAATTAAATTTTTTGTCGAACAGGAAAAAAGTTCGCATATTTTGTTTGATTAAAATCACTCAACTGGAACACGCAATAGATCATTTAAATTGAAACGTATTAAATGTGTATAGGACGCGAATGTGGATAGGAACGAGCTAACAGAGTAAATTTTCCTGACTAAATTTTAGTTTATACACATTAATATAATATGTACACATATCGTTGGCGATTTATCGGTTGATCGAACGTATGCAACTGATGTCATTACGGCTTTGCGAACAGTTGTTGCAGCTACATCGCTATATATATATATATTCCAAGATTAATACTACTAAATAAATCTATTAGCGGATAAACATATATTTATGATCAGCGACGTGCGTGTATTTATTTTGCCAATATTATTTGTGTAGTCATTACTAAATAGCGATACTCGATTCAAGTGATGACTGGTCGACTTCCTTGACGGACAATCTTGCATCGTTTATGTATCTATGTCTCGATGCCGCGATCCAATTTGGCTTTTACCTCAGTTTTTTTAATTAATCTGTTTTCAATTTTTAATTTTGAATCAGGTTTAATTAATTAAACAATAGAAATTAAACTATTCGACATGCGGATTTAAGTCAGTCCTTGTCTGAGACTCGTCTGAAAACTTGAAACCGCATTAAACGATATTTAATGATTTTACCGATGCATTTAGGAACATTCCGTTTGTTTGAAACTATGAGATTTTCTTATTTTTAGAAATTTTGTTTTCTTATACGTCAAACTTATATCAGTTTTTTTTTTTGTTTTTTATATTTTATAAATAATATAATCTTTTATTTTATTTTATTTTAGGAACAATAATCTTTTATTTTATTTTATTTTAGGAACATTTCGAGATTTGTTTGAAACTATGAGATTTTCTTATCTTTAGAGATTTCTTATACATCAAACTTATATCAGTTTCTGTTTTATAAATATATATAATCTTTTACATAAGAGGTTGAAAAAAGTGGATACTAAAGTTACCATAAATAAACAGATAAGAGTAGTCGCCGTAATATCAGTTTTGATTAAAATTAGCAATCATTAATTAGTTAAAAAATGAAATTTTTTAAATTATACTAAATTTAATAAATTATATATATGCGCGCAGCTTGCATTTTTAAGTCTCTGTATCTGACGTCACGGTACACAGAAGATAAAGTAAGTGATATACTTTTCCACTTTCTCCGCGACCGAGATTGTACGAAGCCTTGGGCATAACACATAACAAAGCAAAACTCGCCTTCATCTTACCCGTATACACAATGCTCCAGAAAGATTGGTAACAAAATTTTTATTTTAAAAAACACCTATTCTTTTTTCTTTTATTTTAAATGATTTATTGTGTCTGAAATATTTTGTAATTTTTATAAATCTGTAAAACTATTATAAATTTAGATAAATTAATTCGAAAAGTTAAATTATTATATATTATGAAGATTTTCAGAAAATGTTTGCATATTATTTATTAATCTGATTATTCAGTTATTATTCGATACCGTTAATTTTCTAATACATTTTATTCTTAATATATTAATAGCAATATATTAAAGTTGGAAGCAATGATAGTAATCTAATTTATTGGCAAATAATTCTTGAAGGATGCAATTGCAACATACTCGATAACTTCGATATGTTCGATAGCGAAAATGATAAAATATACAACCAACTGCGATATTAGGCGGGGCCGACATGATGTCACTATTGTTTATGCGTCGCAGGTCTATCTACATATCGCGACGATTAAAGTCGTCGACCTAGTCGATGTCTGCCACGTGCGAAAAGTTTGTATCACCTTTCATTATTTCGTGGTATAATCTAATTCTAATATTATATATTTTTAACCGCTTGAATCACGCACGTGACAAATTTCATTTAACGCAAAAGCGGTTGCGCATAAAATATTAAACGTATTTTTCTAAATACATTATTTTTTTCAAAAAGTAAAATAAAAATATTCTTTAGAACCAAACATAGTGAATGAAAATAATTTTCATTAATTGGTAATTTAAAAAATACGCAAATTTTTATATATTAAATAAATTTTGTGATATATCTGATAAAATCGTACACTCTAAATTTCTTGGACTGAAATTTCAGTACAAGAAATTGAATTTTCAGTCCAGAGAATGGATGAATACGCTCCAGTTCATTAGACTGAATTTTCTAATCCAAGATTAGACTGAAACTATGCCAGTCCTGTCTTGGACTGAATTTTCAGTCTAACTTACGTTGAAAATTATAAGATATTTTTAAGGTTAAAAACTTAACCTAGAAACCTACGTTGCTTTGTTGGTAATGCGCAAGGTATGTGCGCAGTGTGTTCCACGCATGCAGACAGCCAGAGTCAATTCCTCTGATTTCAAGTGGTATTTCAGTTTAGCTTAGACTGAAATGCACTTGAATCCGAACTTTGGACTGAATAATTTCAATCCCACGGAAAGATTGAATGAATCTATTCCAATGGATTGAAAAATCAGTTCATGAGATTGAAAGCATAGGTTCAACCATTCTTTGGACTAAAAATTTAGTCCAAGAAATTTAGAGTGTACATTTTTAATTTATAGCGTTAACTTTATGATTAATATGCTTATGATTAAATTTTTAGTTATATATACTTATATATATATATATATATGTGTGTGTGTAGATTATTTACGTGTTTTATTATAATCTGCCTAAAGAGGAACAAAATCTCGATAATTACAAAAAATGATATCTGTTTATGATAGTGTACACAATATTCAAATTCATCTTATTTATAGAAATAAGGCTACCATAGAGAAACTTTTCGAAATTTTTATGATTAATCTGAATGATTAAAACCAAGACTGGAATACAAATGGTAATTTCATTACCATTTGCCATTGTTAAAATCGACGCATTAAGTGCCACGTATACGCTGCAGAATGCATATTATCTCCCCTGCATATGTGAAACCTCAAACCTCTTCGTAGGATCCTTTTGTATTCTCTCGCAAACATTTTTGTAATACAATTGACAGCACCATTATTAAATATCATTTTATGAAAAATTATTATATGACATAATTATAAAATATAAAAAAATATTTATGCAGTGAGCATGGAGATCAATGGATAATCATAAATCTTTAATAATTTCATTGTTATTATTAGGATGATTATATTGAAAAAAGCATTATACTTTATAATTAAAGGCTTTTGTGCCCGTGTGTATTTTTTTCGTAACCTCTTGACTCTTATCCGTATTGTCCACATTAAAGTGTCATTAAATCGCGAGCCGGCCACGGTCGACGTGGTCCGCATGAGAGTCGCTGTGCGTTCCCATTTCTCCTTTCAGCGGTCGGTCGCTCGATCCGCGGTTGTATAACACCAATGAAAGTACTCTTACGAGCGACGGCCAACGTCACGTCCACATCCACACGGATCGTTCGTCGTGTCCTTTGGCCGTAAACCGTCGTATCCGTCGTCGTCTCGTGACCGGCCGGTCTCTTCTCGTGGTCTCCTCAGTCCGTCCGTATCTAAACGAAGACGTAACGCACGCCGGTGGCACGCGGTACTCTAATACCGGAGCAGTCATGCCGCGGTTCTCCGCAGGTCGAAACCGAGGTAGTTTACTTTGCAGCAGTCAACAAGATTAAGCATCCATTTTGAACTGAGATCTCAGATGATTACTCGCGGTACGCGACAAGATTTATAATAGACATTTAGGATCTGCAATTTGTACGCAAACAGCAAACTTGATATCAATATCAAGAAAAGATGGAAATTATTTTTTCTTATTGCTCATTTCGTTTCTCTTTAAAGATGTATGTTTTTCTATGCATTTGTTAATTTTGATAGATTTTATGAAAGAGAGAGACATTTTCCTTTATTTATTTTAGTAATGCTAAAAGACTAATAATTTTTTATGTTCGCGCGAGATATTAATATTAGGAGTATAATAAATAAGTTTCCGCTGTTTTTTTAATAAAAAATTAGGCATTTATTGTGAAAGAACGGTACCTATAATGTTTTATTCAAAGTATTGTCCATAGCTAGCCACTATTTTTCCCATTTTTCTGGTAATTGGTGGATTCCACGTCAAAAAAACAAAAATAAGAACTACGTTCTTTGTCTTCGACGTTAAATTCACCGTTCTTAAATTTTTGAAACCACTCATGGCAACTTCTCTCACTTAAGGCAGGCCTCACCATATGCTTCTTACAAGCAATCGATGCGCCTCAGTTGCAGATTTCTTCAAATTAAAGAAGCTCCCGCATGACGCTTATTCGGCTCAAAATTTGACATTTTCACACGAAAAAAGATATATGATGCTGATATAAACTCGCTAATATTTCAAGGTTATGTTGTTGCTAGATGTCCAATCTTACGATATGACGTTTTACAGCAGACAATTTTAACCATAACATACTGTTGGCGCCATCTTTTGTCAAACGGCGGAAACTTATTTATACACCTAATAGCATAATTAATAGTTAAATAATTTAATAACGATATTAATAATAAAAAAATTAATATAAAAAGATAGAAAAAACCAAAAAACTGGAAAAATATGTATATACATTTTTATCTTATCGAGAAACTTGATTTGGCGAGTCGCGGGTACGCATGCATTTTGAAGTGATATTATCGTTTATTTGATTATCTTGCAGACCGACGATACGCAAGTGCAACGTGCGATACGGAATGCCGATATTGCGGTCGTCAGGTGATTTGATTTGGGTCAATACTTTGGCGCGAATACCATAGATCGTACATAAAAATGCAGCTGTTGCGTATTTTCCAATCAAGCGTTACCATATGCCGGTCCGATAAGATAGCGCTTTTCCTCGTGATAAATTTATTGAACCTAGAATGTACCATCGAACGTGTTCCACAGTGTCTTTTTTTTTCCTTAACAACGAGTCTCGCTTTTTGTAATGCAAATTTTATTTGAAGAGCGTTTATATATCGAAAACAACGCAAATCGATATTTCGGCAGATCGAGCCGAGATAAAAAGAGACTCGTTGAATTTATGGGATCGATATCTTTTTGCCGTAAAACATCGTACATATGTAAATTGTAGGAGAAATAAAAAAGAAACGTCTAGTTTTACATTCTACGGTAGAAACAGACACGGTTATATAAATACACGCGCGTCTATTTCGTTCTCCGTACAAAAAGTTTAGCGTCGCGAAAATCACCGTTCATAGACTATTATCTATGTCGTTGGTTTAATCGAATCGGAAATTAATACCGGTTCTGGAGAAAAGTTTCTTATTTCAATACATTAGATAAAGCATTTTTGTCAAGATGCAATTCGAAGCGAAACGGTACGACACGCGTAATTTCTTGTTTTCTACGTCGACGACTTTATCCGTCGACCTCGCAGAGGAACGATTACTTAAGGTCAAGCGCACATTTGCACTCGCACGCAGAAAACCTCATCACTAATTATCTGTGCCTCGAAGATATGGCAAGCCACGATAGGGTTAAGGTTAACCTAAAAATATATAAATCTAATCTAATAGAGAAAATATATGTACAAATATATTAAAAAATTAACTCCTTGACTATTAAAAATAAACTTTATATCTTTTTGCGAATCTCATGCGGAATTAGTGTTACAAATAAATAAATTTATATATTCTGGGCAAATTATGCAATTAATATAATTAAAGCAAAGCGTCGTTATAAAACATTCGATATATCATACATTTGAAATAAGAAATTGGGAGAACAGAACTGAAGGTAGAAGACAGTATTACATATTAAAGGATTGCATATTAAATTTTATTAGAATATTACATTTTTATTATAACGTTTACTGTTGTATAAATATACATAAAGTAAGATTCTTAAGCTACGCGATTACCGGCGGTAGATGCTTTAATCCTCTATGTAACGAGCAACGAATTTTCCTGCCCGGCGAGGCTCGTCGTCGCTCGTTGCAGTCCATCGTACAGGGCGAGTGCGGTAAAAGGTGCGATGCGCATATCGGTATACGCTCGTTGTGATTAAGGCCATGGGCATAAGAGCTGCCTGCTGGAGTGCTTATAGATGCGAACAAGTTAAATACTTGGCTCTGATCTATAAGGCCTATCGTCGCGCGCGCGTTTGGTTACGAAGTTTCTGTCTGGTTGCAACACGCAACCGCTGTTTGTCAACTGTCGCACGTTAAACAATATGTTCTAGGAATTCGTAAAAGAAATCATCTTTGATCAGTTCATAGTAAACTTTGGAAATAAATTGGAAATCTGAAAATAAGCAATTAAGAAACAAAATGTGAGTAAAAGTATTTTACTTGAAAATTGTAACATTTTTTAAGAATAAGATTTTATTAACACAGTATTCAGTATCGTGATAATGTAAATTAGTTGATTGAAATTAAACTTATGATACGCCGATGTCAAGTTTTTCGCCATATTTTTAAATTTATTGATGCTTATATATGGGAGTACAAATTAGTTCGGTCTGTTCTCCAAAGACGAGTCATTTTTTCGAGATGGAATTCGAAAATTGCCTGAGAGATGAGAAAAAGTAGTAGCCAGCGATGGACAATACTTTAATTAATCTGTTCATTCTTTTTGTTTTGAAATAAATGCATTTTTGAACACAAAAAACGGACCGAACTAATTTGTACACCTAATATCTTTTTAATTAATATCTATTATTTAAATAATAATGACTTAATCTAATTACATTTATTCACATTTATTTATCATCTAAAAAGGTAAGAAAGTCTATGATTCTTTTCGCTTTTGGCAAAATTATCGACAGTGCCTCCGAGGCACGTATCATTGTATGTCCGCGGAATCGATAGTTCCCCGAAATTTCGAAGCACGCGACGAGATTTGTCGATGCGGGCTGTACCAGAGAGAGAGAGAGAGAGAGAGAGAGAGAGAGAGAGAGACGCGTACATTTTTGTATGCGGGATGCGTTTCTACCGGGCAGGCGAGTTACCATCTCTGGAGATCACGATGTCGTTTCAGTTTGCGAAAGAGAGATGAGAGAAGAGGGAGGTATGACGCCTAAAAGTACACTTGGTGCACTTGTGGAACACATTCTCATCAGCGCGTATGCGAGAACAGAGTGACTAGGAAAGAGAGAGACATTCTCATTTGAACGCTTTCGAGGTGAAGGAAGTGTGTGCATTTTTTATTGTTTTTGAGTGTTGGAGTATAGAATCACTTTAAGCACTTTGTAATTATTAAATAATATTTGCTATGAAAGGGAAGAACAACTATAAAAATAATAAGGAATAAGAGAGCATAGTTTTATAATAATAGTGTACTAATGTTAAATAAAACATTTTATACTTTTATTGTATAATAAGCTACATTTATAACGAGGTTTTCATTGTGAGAGTTTATTGAACAAATTTGTTAAGTAATAAATTTTCAAAAGTTATATAACGATGCTAGAAAATAGTGAAGTAGATAGAGAATTATAGAGTGATGCGGGCTGCAGTTTGGTAGCACTTGCGTGATCTTATTAACATATTTACGTTATTGTAAGAGTTGTTTATTTTATTCTATTATGCGATTATTAGGTAACCGAAAGCTTTAATTGCAGTAGTCTTCATTGTAAGTCGATGAAGCTACGTTCCATTCTAGGTCCATGGTTTTATTAGAAATACTGGGTGATGGGTGCGGATTTAAGCATTGGCATAACACGCGCTGCTTATTGATCTTTTGCATCGTAAAGGCACGCTGTGCGTGACAATGTTGCTTCGTTTTATTACTTCGCAGTAATTGAACGCGATCGTTGGCGCAGATATTGCACTGTGCCCTTCTCTTGCGGTGGCTGAAAATAAAGGTCATAGAGTTCCAACACACCGTAGATCACATCGACAAACTCGATCATTTTTCCTGCTATCATGGTAAAAATATCGTATGCAGTGTGCATGTATAGGTAAATGACGGATTCGATTAATCAGTAAAGTTTATTGATTATATAATACGATTATAGTATATATAGCCTTGACCATTATATTGTTACGTGCTATCGATCGCCATTTTATTGTATTGGGATTTATAACGGGTTGCAATAGACACAATTAAGTTGAGACTAATACCTAATATTTAATATCTTTACTTTAGGAAGATTTAAAAACTAATAACTTTTTTCCTAACACATTATTTCATATTACATTTTAATATTTGGTATACGTTTGCTAAGCGTTCTATAAACTTCAATAACATCATGGTTGATCGACCATTTGAAATTTAAGAGAAAATGTATATTTTCGTATTGTTTTAAAATTAATCTTTTATTGATGCCTTTCTTAATTGTCAGTACAAGAATAATGATGTTGAAAGTAACATAGGCAATTGTAATAAAATGTATTTACGAACTTGGTATATGTATATTGAATGCAGTACATTAAATGTGTAGAAGTATACAAGGAGAAGTAATAAGTTTCATATTTATGTAGCTATCGTCGTGTCAAAGGAAGTATAAATTCTTACATAAGAGTTCGTTGAAACATATGTCGCATGTCGTGATAGCCAAGAATCGAGCTGTCGATGCTTACCTCGAATCAAATACAGCAATTGTACGTCTCCTCTTTTTCTCTCTCTCTCTTTTTCATCTCTCATTTTCTTTCGTTTTAACTTCCCTCGCATCACGCGCGTGTAACATTTGATTCAATATCTAGATGCGAGAGTAACTCTATCTCCCGCTCTAGTTTTCATTAATTTAATCTCTCCCTCCTCTTTGATATCACATCCTCTTTCGCTCAATCTCATAGTTCTTGTATTCCTCTCCTGTCCCCCCCCCCCTCCCTCCTCCCCCTCTCTTTTTCTCTCTGTGTGCGGCCGTCTGTCTCTCTTCTCTCGGCTGCGTGTCACTCTCCGCTACACGATACGTGAATCCCGCGTGCGTGTTGGTGAGCAACGAAGGGGCCAAATAACTCCGAGGGGTAAACGACTTCCACGCGTGGCGAAGCGCTGATGAAGCGCCGCCGCGTGCGTATCGACGCGGGAGACGAGCTTGGTATCCGCCGGACTCTCGGTTGATTAGAGCCGGAACCTGGTCTGGTCTCGTGAGCGCGACCGAAGGAATGTCTGGTCCGGACAAAAGGAAATCTTCGACGGTTCGTGTTTTCAATCTCAGTGGAATTTGATCGTAGACAATTTGATGGCTCAGAGGACTTATAATATTCTGTTCCAAATGAGGTTGCGATCTTTGTACAAATTAAGAGTTTAATCATCCACAATTACGAATATTTTTCTCTCTCTCGTGTATCCATTCAAATATCTTTTTATACAGTGGGAGAGTTTATGGAGTATATTCATTTAAATCACATTCCTCTTCGCATGATATTGCCAAGCATGCGCGTGTCAATGTAAGAATTGACATATTTTCCTATGCATTTTCGCCGTGCGCGAAAATTCTCGCGAGACAATACCGCACGTATGATATTCCTGGATAGGATATTACACGCAATTTCGATGTGAAAATGAACGAGCAAGCGAGCAACGAACTCGCCGGACTCATTGGTAATACCGAGCGGCCGCACGCGTCCCGCAGATTACGACGCGTGTGACGTGCACGTGCAGGTGCATAACACACGTCAACGGACGGCGGCGATGCGACGCGGCCCGTCGGGGGATTCCGTGTGTGGGTGGTGTGTGCGCGCTTGTGCCTTTTATTCCCAGGGACGGAAAGTGGGTCACGGAGTCGCCGTACGCGGATAAATAGGGGGATAGAAAATGTGTCTGCGTACATACGTGTGTGCGCGTAGACGCGCGTCCCTATTGTCGAGCTTTCCCGTCCGCGTCGCAGCTTCCTCCTTGTTTTTTTTTACGTAGCCGCGTGGCCGCACGTTTGAGACGCACACATTATTTTATCCTAGATCCAATTTTAACACTTTCATTACGAAATATCAATGTTTTTATTGTACGTCGATATATATGGTGCTATGCTGCACGCCGCGATATACATATCTTGTTTATAACAGAAATCCAGCAGGATGTAACCGAATCGATAAACACTGAAATTAACTCAATTTTAGGAATTCTATCACAAAACTCTTCCCGGATTCTGTTTCACTCTTTAAATCAATATGTACAATATTTTACTTCATCCTTGCACCATTATATTCTGGACAGCTATTCAATTTTGGATATCCGGATACACAATTAAAACTTATACATATATAGTAAAATTCGATACTCGTGTCTTTTTTATTAGCCTATATTATTCGTTTATTTGCGAGAAAAATCAATAAAGGTAGTATCAGATGAGGAGAGAATATCTTTGCTGAAGCGTTTCGAAAAGAAGTTTCAAGAAAAAATTATCTCTACTTTAAATCGACATAAACGAGAGAGAAAAGAGAGATATTTTGTCTCTCTTGTTGAAGAGCAAAAAATAAATTTCTACATTTCCTAATATTTTTTAAATTTAACTTTAATTCTGCGTATTTCTTTTTTTTTTTTTTATATTCGTTGCAATATTTTGCGGGACGTGTTTTCCCGCGAATGTGTACATAAAAGCTTTTTACTGTATTTGTTGTTCGCAAACGAAGAAAACGGCGCGTGCATTAAACGCACGCATCGCGCATCCCTACACGCATTGTGGCGGCCTGTTTCTTTTTCGTTCTTCCCGTTTCTTTCTCCCTCATTCCTCTCATCGCTCGTTATTACTGCATTGTGCGTATACGTGACACATATCGTTCGTGCAGCTCGCGCACGTTTATTACATAATGAGACGCGCTCGTGTTTAAGACTGCACGCATAGAAGCCTCTCGCGCGAGACACGAGTACGAAGCGCCTTCAGCGCGGCTATTATGCACTCTGCGAGATCCATCTCTTCCTTTCTTTCTCCTTATTTCTCCCCCCCCCTCCCTCTCTCTCTCTCTCTCTCTCTCTCTCTCTCTCTTCCCGTTCTTCTCTTCTCCTCCTCGATCTCGCAGACTCGAATCTTTCTTCCTTTCTTTTGCTTTCGTTTCCATGGCATGTGAGCGTGCTGCGTCGTAGGAAGCTGCGATGTAAACAGAAATGCGTGCATTCGCATCCGTCCGTCGAGCGTTTATACGCTTCGAAGAATGCGTCGCCGACTTGCCGATTGCATCATTGCCGCGGGATTAAAATTGTTATAATGTCCGATCGTAGGCGAACACTTCTTGTTCTCGCTAGACTTTCTGTAACCAGCACGTGGTATTGTTATTCCACGTCTTTCTCTCTCTTCCCCTGCGTCTCTTTTTATAATAAGCTTTTGTTATGCAAATATATCGAGTTTTAAATTATGTAACGCGGAGGTTGATAAGTAGCGAGCGATTGTTCGAGGATTACATGTGTTGGAAGTACCATTTAGAACTTTTAGATGTTGTTACGACGAGCAACGAATATTTCTGAAAACACGA
The DNA here is from genome assembly GCF_001594065.2 of Cyphomyrmex costatus. Taxonomy (NCBI): domain Eukaryota; kingdom Metazoa; phylum Arthropoda; class Insecta; order Hymenoptera; family Formicidae; genus Cyphomyrmex; species Cyphomyrmex costatus. Next base: position 97,061 of record NW_017275229.1, read on the forward strand.
ATCTTTATTCAGTTACTCTATTATCTTGTATTTTATTTATGTCTCATATTCCTGTTCTTTTTTTTTTTTTTTTCATTTTTTTAACTTTGACCGTGTCCGAACTCATCGTTATATATACGCAATATCGTTTTATTTTCTGTACTTACTTCCCGAAAATCTTCCATTTAGGTTGATCTACGTCGTCTTCGCGAATACAACGTGTGAATCGACGCTAGAACGAGAAGAGTCTGACGTTTGACGTCATTTGGCAAACATTCCCGTTGCGCGAACAGCCACCTCTTATATTTCGTACAGTCTCTCTCTGTTTCTCTCCTCCATTTGTGAGGAGCGGCATTCAAGGAGGTGATTTGCCTTTTTCGGCACCTTTTGGAGCCTGGCAGTTTTCTCTAATCTCGAATTCAAGGCGGGTCACACGCTTTCACTCTGTTCATTTTTCTTTGAGAATCGACCGTATTTTATAGAGTGCGGACATTTTGGATGACTTTTAAATAACGTCAAATATATTATTAAACTTTCTGTGTCAGGTGAACCGTGTCAGAATGGAAATGGTATATACATAGATAGAAAATTATTGTACATGAAAATGCTATTATTAGATTTATTAATATCTTATAGTATAAGAGAGACTTATCATAACGATCGTATTTACTTTTGTGTTTATGTTTCATAATAAATTTATAATTAATTCGTGGCTGAAACTATATTATTAAAATTGATTATTATTAATTCCTAAATACCGATGAAAATAAGCCATTTACGGTCAAGCTGGATCTTGGATGCTTCTAATATAATTTTCGTGTGAATTTACAATATATACTACATATGTATATATGAAAACATTTATTTCATTGATCAGGTGATCCAAAATTCATTCAATTTCCATGACAATCGATATTTATAGGTTTTTCGTGAACAATCCGTTAGTCATATTTCCAAAATTCGAATTGACGGATCCAAAATGAAGAACTGAGTGGAATTCTTAAATTATTAATCTATAGTAGTACAAAATTTATTCAATCCTAAAAATTGAAATCTGAAAGTTTTTCGGGTCACTCATAAATAATCCGCAATCAGATTTTCCAAGTTTAAAATGACGGATGCAATATATGACGACTGCAGTGGAAGAAGAATTGACTGAAATACTTAGATTTTTAACCATGTGATCCAAAATTGATTTTTCTCGGATCTTTATTCCGAAGAATAAGAGTTTTCGGGTAAAAAAAGATATTGATTTTTAGGATTAAATAAATTTTGGACTACTAAATTAATGATTTTAGAATTCCAATCAGTTCTTTATTCAGTACAGCCGTCATACTGGATCCGTCATTTCGAACTTTGGAAATATGATTACGGATTGTTCACGAGTGACTCGAGAAACCGACAAATATCGATTTTCATGGAAATTTAATGAATTTTGGACCACCTGATCAATAAAATAAATGTTTTCAATAATTTCCATAAGCTTTTATTCATATTCTAACCACCATATTTGAATTTTTAAAAACATTTTTCCTTAAATTACATATAAATACGAAAATTTTAAGTATTCCGACTTCACAAATTTTGCCCAGACACTCTTCCCCGTTAACGTGGAACGTCACATATATATAATTTATAGTAAAACAAATCTGTATTTTAATAATTATTCTTTATCCTTCTGTAATGTAAAATAATGTTTCGCAAAATTACGATTTTTTTTTCAGTTAATGAAAAAAAAAAACATTAAAATTACGAAATCAATTCTCTTTCGTTAAAAATTATTTTTTTAAATTATACACCTCTCTTTAATATTTGATGTACGTGATTTATTTTAGCAGAATTATTATTTGATCCGTTACGTTTGATACATTTTGAGCTATTTCAGTGTATCTTTACATTGTATTCATAATTATAAACATTTTACTTTTAAATTTTACAACGTTTCGCAAGAAATATACGCAACCGCAATCGCCAACAAATAATAAAATAGCAAAACGCTATTTTAACCTGATAATATAACACGTATATTGTGATAAAAGTGTCAGGGCGACAGATAGGATCGATAAGTGTAGGTATATCTCGCTTGCACTTGCGGTTAGATGAATGCCACTGAATGCAAGATAACCGAATTAGACCAGCCACAAAAATAGTCGGATGTTCCCGCGTCGAGGGAGCTTGTGGCTCGCCTAAAGTAAAATGTCAATACGTCCGGTGCTTGTCGGCGAAGGGAACAGAAATTCAGAGGCGACACTCCCGCGTTGCGCATGTAGGACACCTGCGTGCAAACGGTGCGCTTGCAACGTGGCGAGCGTGTGTTTGTACGTGCGTCAGGAGCGATGGTGTCTCGTTGACCCAGTTCGACGATTTCGCTGCAAGCTGCAAGCTGCAAGCAGCGCCGTGCTTGCATGTGCGAATGCATGTGCATCGAGAGAATCCCTGCCACTCGCTACCGAGCTCGACCTGATAACCTGACGTATTTCTGTAAGCAGCACAATTATTTTAACGATGCTTTAATCTTTCCCCTTTCATTATATCAGAGTAATTTATATAAATTGTATAAATTTTCTTTATTTTGACAAATATTTTATTTTCTTACCATAAAAATTTACAAGAAATTTAGTTTAGGTATACCTTAATTATGTTTGATTAATTGTTATGTAAATTCTAATTCTACTTTGATTACTTTACTTTTCCGAATTAATATTCAACACGTAAGAAAATCCTTTTCCTTGTAAATTTTTAATCGTGTACTTTTAGAACATTATTGCCCATGGAAAGTAATGTTCCGCATTACTTTGCGTCGATCACTGGCCTTGCATTGTATGTAAAAAATAATGCATAAATATAACCGCGTGAGACGAAGAAGTATGCGGCTCTAATGGTGTTATTTCACGTACGCGATACGCTTGAATTATAGGTGGCAGGGGATGCATTACCTCCGCGCTCGCGTTCGTCCGAATTATTTGAAAATCAATAAGCGCTGCTAAGAATACGCAAATGACCCGATGCACTTTCAGTGCACTCACTCGCTCGCGAGCAGGCCGGTGGAGGCAAAGGCGCACAGAAGGCCGGCCGTTTGCTTCAAGGTGAATTTATAGAGGTACGCGGCCGCTGATTATTTGCGGATCCGCTGACGGAGGTCGCGTATAAATTTCTGTTTGGTTTGAACATGCGTCTCTACGACTTGAAAAGCAGCGTGCGCGAGGAAGCGCCTCTCTCGCAAATCTCGAAGGACTTTGCTGCCTTTTGCAGCGATCATCGGACGAGATGTGCAGGTTGTTGAATTTGTTAAACCTGTCATCACATTCAAGCGCGAGATGCATATTTCGTCTTATTGAAACTTTATGCTTGCAAGATGATTTGATTTCTTATCTTAATCGCAATAGGTTAATCTGCCTATAAATATCTCAGTTTTATCAACACTGATAAAGCCTTTTAACCTTGCCGAGAGCTTTGTGTATTCCTGATTCATTATTTTCAATATTGATCCAGCTGCGTTAACGAGAGCATTGCATTATTAGACTGCAAAATACGAGCGTAACATCGTATAGTAATTAAACCATTTATTTGTTACTTTATCCATTTATCTCGTTCATTCTTTATCTTTTCGTAAATAGGTTGCTTTTGTCGGTATCGCACCAAGTCGAGCATCGAGCGTCTCGTATTCATAGGTAATATAACGCGCTGATGCATTTTTGCAAACGCGGAGGAACTTTACTCGCGGCGAATCAATCATTCGTGCGGCGCAAATAAGAGACACTTGCGCTCGTTCTCGATATATCTCGATAGTCACCGCGAATAGATGCATTGTGTCACGTCACCTTGTTGCGCGCTGCGTGCATGCGTGTCACGATTGTGCGCGTATATTGCGTCTGCGATGATATTACGGCCAATAACGTGTCGTGGACACCTCGCGCAATGTAAACTCTCGAGTCTCGAGTAAGTTGGATGACCAGACGGCACTCGATTCCAGACCGACTTGTTCAAGTATTCTCGACCAGATCGAGTGCGACTTCGTCGCATTTAACGACTTCCAAGGATGGAAGGTCGGGGTACGATAAAAATAATTGCATTAATCTGCGTGCACTCGCAAGCGTCATTACCTCTCAAAATTGCTTGAAGAAAACGTCGTTGAGTGGAAAAGTATTTATAAGTATATAGTGTGGAAAAAAAGTGCCTATCTTAATAGTGTGAATATTTTATAATTTTTTGCAGTATGGTTAGAAAAAGCTCCACTTGACTGGCGTTTAAATATGTTTTGCGGTACAATCTTAAGCAAGGGAATAGATAGTATAAGCAAAGATGCACTGACATAGTATATGTAGCGTTCACAGTTTTTTTGAACATGGCCGGAGACGCTACCGCGTCTCCTGATAATATTAATTTTAACTTTAAAGAACTGTACTGTTATAATACGTGCTTCATAATCGATAATCCGAAAACTTCTATTAATTGTTATTTCTCTGTTTTATACATATAGCATCTCTTTATTTCACTTTTGAAACTCCAGACAAATTTTACGTTGATAAGCACTGTGGAAATTTATTTCCATAGTGTGCGTCAAGATTTCTATATTTAGCGCAAGGATACGACGAGTGTGTGTTCTTTTCGACTCGGAATTGCGCCGGGTGCATTAACAGTGAACGGTGACCTCCTTGTAACGCATCTCGAATTCTTCGGGCAGAAACGCTCCGCCGAAATTTTGTGCAGTGCGACGACGCGACGCAGGGATTGACGGGCCGTATAATTCGAGGAGTTTAACGATGCGAGTCCGCCAGTCGCTATATATCCTCCCACTTTCCCTCTCGATTTCTCTTTTTACTTTTAAACTATAAAGCGACAAAGTGTTTAAATATCTTATCGGTGAAAGGATCGTGCCTCTCGGAGAAGCACGCGTCTTCAGTTACTTAGATTGGACTTCGAGATAAAAAAAAAAGAAGGAGAGACGCCAAGTACAGACCTCATTCAAAAATAATGGCGATGGTCTACAAGAGAAACGTTTCTTTTATCAGTCGATAGATATATACGCCTCCGAATTTTATGGGGACGCAGACCCGATTTTTCTCTCTTCTGCAATTCATCGTCGATTGCTCATTTTAAACTTATGTATTTTTCCGACTTTGCCGTTTTACAATGCCCGCGGAATAAAACCGATAAATATCTTATTCGAAATCTAGGACGCATTTGCAATTCGTATTACTACGGATTTGTAACGCTCCGCGATATGAAAATATGCTCCTTTGCGCGTCGTTTTGGATTGTTTCCAACTGAAATTTTAGTTTCCATAAAATGCGAATATCGATTCACTTGTTTTCCTTCAAGAAATTGATAGACAATGTATTAAATCTCCTAGGACCGTACATGCGAATTGCTAGACGTTGTCAAGTGACTGACATTTAGGGAAAGAAGACAGTGTTTGGTTCGATCCAGGATTGATGTGATTGATTAGATATTTGATTAGCATTTGTCTCTCGTTTTTCTCACTTGTTAAAGAAATGCTCATGCGAGATAATGAAAATAATTCGGTGCCGGAAAGGATTAGTCGTGATCGTTTGACGAGGCACGAAATTCTTGATTGCCTCGTTGAAAAAAATCCATACGTCAACTCTTCAACAATGAGCGGATATTTAGGCCGATGCGCTCGAAATCATCCGAGGTTCCAGCACGGGTGCACCGAAAACTGGTGCATCGTGCCCCACGAGGCTTTCACCCCCGGCCGCGGTGGTAGCGCGGCCGCGCCGCGCTTGCGCTCGGCCGCGGCGCGGCGCGGCGGTGCACTCACACGTCGATCGGCCGCATCTCGGTCGGTGATCTTGCTCGGGTGAAGCACGTCGGCGAACCGTGTGTATTCACGAAGTAGGTCAGGTCTCAATGGCGAGAGAGAGAGAGAGAGAGAGACGATGTGTATGTGCGCGCGTACCGATGCACATGCAGCCGCTCGTTTGTGCACCACCACCTCGTGCGCGCAACGCTATGCATCTATCTTTGAACTATGCACGCCGAGAGAGACTCGTACGTATAGCGAATCTCCTTTTAATTCCTCTTTCACCTCCCTTCTTCTAGGTGCCTTCCCCTTGTCTCCTTCGACCCGCGTCGACGCTGCCATCGTCGTCGCGATGCACAAAGCGGCGGCGATGCGACGAGTGCGCGTCGAGTGCATCGTCGCAGCGGATGTAGGGTTCTTCAGGATTCACCGAGCGATTCTCAATAGAAACTCTCTCAGTCAAACGTAGATTTACTTAATTCTGCGTCATTTATAATGACTTCGATGACAATAACATACGCGTTTATTTTTAAAGACTATCTACACGTTTTTCGAATTCATTGCGTTGTTTTATTCCTCTTCTAATTTCTATAATTTTTGGCCTTTTAGTATTTGATCATTTACATATTTTTGTCTACTGTTTTGGACATTTTGTTTGTGTGTATGAGATTGATTTAAGATCATGCAAATTGTAAAATATTCCATATTGCTATACTGATTTTTCGTGTGAGTCATCCATATCGATGAGAACATAGAGAGATTCAAGCGGAAGAGCATAGGAATAACATAGGAAATTCTATTTCATAGTGCGTCGATAATATCTCGGAAAGTGAAACTAGGATATACCAAGACACCACAAGATCCAATGAAGAGAGAATAACGGAATTATGTTTCAATTTTGCACGTCAGAATTAAATTATTTCGCGCGTAATAATAACTTAAATCATTTTATTCATATTAATTTAATTTAATATCATCTTATTATAATACAAAATCATAGTTAATTTAATTACGCGCGATGATTCAAACCCACAAAATTTTATGACTATATTTATACAACTGTATTAATAAAATAAAATTTTACATTAGAAAAAGATTTTAATTTTATTTCATTTCTGGAAATAAATTATTCCTTAATTATATTATAATATAAATTTGTCATAATAATAGAGAATAAAACTTACGATTAATTTACGATTAATATAATTTAGGATTAATTTTCGCGTGACTATTTCTAGCTGTTTGACTCGAGCCGGTTTTTTTTAATTGGTCGATAGTCATGCTCGAAACGGAGCGAGAATCGTGCCCGGATGACCTCAGAGTTGCAGAGCTTCGGGGTTGCAGGTACCCAACTGCGGCCTGTCCCATATTCTCATGGAGAGCTCGGACGCTCGATAACCGAGATATCGAGACGTGACGTAGGTGTGAGAGGCGAGTGAACCGGCCCACAATCGTGCGCTGTTCAGTTCCTGTGTGTGCGTGCGTACGTCCACATACATTACGTACACTTTACTTAATGAAACAATTGGACTGACCCGGACTACTGCTCCGGCGTTGTCGACACTCGTTTCTCGAAAGAAAAATACGATATATAGAAGCTGCGACCGGATCATTGATGAGGATCGTCGCACTCCTTCTCGACAAAAATAGAGAGTTGTTAATACATTATTTTTAAGTTGATTCAAAACTGAATTAGCACTTAAAGTATAATGCGTTACACATATTTATATTTACTTTCTAAAACTTTTAGAACCGGTTGTTTCATCTTGGAATTAACTGTGTGATAATTTATCTAAACAAAACAGAGAGAGAGAGAGAGAGAGAGAGAGAGAGAGCATAAGAGAGCAAGACAGCTAAAATTTTGATCATAAAAATGGAACAACCCAACTTTGGAGTGAATGAAGAGTGAAATGTCACTCTTAAAAATTGAAAATTGAGCCATGTTTTTCAAGACACTGATTCAATAATTTTCGCTCTTTAGAGTGAAATTACACTCTAAAATTTAGAGAGCACAAAATTTTTAATTTTAAAATAAATTTGGTATTGATACTAATATAAAGGATATAAAAAGACATTTGAGCTTTGAGAGATTATCTTGTTTGATTTACGTTTTATTACTCCAAAATATTAAATGATTTAACGGAATGAAAAACTTCGATTTGATACGAAAATCGTTTGTAAAACCTTCCGCTTAAGTCAACATATTGTTTATGGCATTCTCTAAGCATTGCACGCGCCTTACTGGTCAGTGGTCTTATTTTGCGAAATTATTACCACGATAGGCACTAGTCCGCGGGTCAGACCAATTCGCTTCATTAAGCGGAGCGTGTACAATGCATCACACGTACGTGTCACTTGGTTACGAGGTGATACAGCCTGCCCCGCGTTTACACCTACGCGTGGTTTACGACAAGCATGTGGGGCAGGTCGCAGCTGTGTACCTGCTGCACCACAAGTGCTCGGCACTTGTAATGTGAGCGATAGATTATTATTTCATTTGCTATATACTTTGTAAAACTGACGACCCATGCGACGAAGAGCGTTCATTATAAGACTATAAATTTTCCACGAATTAATGTGAGGTGCAATTAAATTACAAATATTTTACGCGCGCGTTTCAAAATTAAAAAATATATATTTCCTTCAAAATATAAAACTAAATATAACACATTTTTTAAATTATATGAAAAGTGATTCTCTTTTAATTTACATTATTTATTTATTTATTTATTGTATTAAGTTGTATTTTATATATTATATTAGGTTGTGGTGCAAGAATAATGTCGGTTTGTACTATTTTAAACTTTGAAAGCTTTATTCTACAATAAGGGTACGTTCGATTGTGTTGTATCACTTTCAAGTGCAGATTTCGCTTTGTTAATTGTGTCAGTATAATTTTGTTTTTAATATTAACTTTGTGATGAAATATTTTCATTATTATGTATGAAAAAAAAGTATGAAAAAGAAGCAATTCCGAATATTTTGAATACAAATTCAAACTAGGTTTTAAAACAACAGAAATAAGTTGAAGAATTAATAAAACATTTGGCTAGGAAACTACAAACAAACGGGCAGTATAGTGATGGTTTCAAAAATTTTGTAACAGAGGTGACAGTCTTGAAAATGAAAAGAGTCGGGGATGGTCTGCAGTCATTGACAATGACTTTGAAGACAATTATTAAAGCGGATTTATTAAAAATTATTCAAGCGATTGCACAATCAAGTAAATGTCAAGAATTAATCAAGTAACAGTTTTTGATCAATCAATAGTTATTTGTCATTTTAATCGAATCAGAAAAGTAAAAAACCGGCACATTATTTTTGCACCAACGTAATATAATGTTGATAATAATCTAATATTAAAATAAAAATATTTATATATAAAATATTGAAGTAAGTATTATCTAAAAATATACACATACATTATTTATCTCTAGAACGTTTATTTTAATATTAAATAATATTAAAAAAATAATATTTATAGATTTATCAGTTTATTAAATCAAATTACAAAAAAATATTATATATTATAGTATTTTAGCATATTTAATATACAAATATATTCCGTTTCATAATTTTGGGAAGCACTTGAAAGTACTTAATATTTTTAACCAGGACTATTACATTTTTCAAAAATGAAGTTGTTACACACATAACACGCGAAAGTCATTTTAGCATGTATACTGCAGATAAAATCATTGTAAAAAATTCATCTCATTGTTAAATCTTACCCGTTATGCGAGGCAATATGTTTACGGGATATAAAGCTATTTACATTCTCGAAACGAGTTTTCACCTCTTTCATCGGACGTTGCGTGTGAAACTGTACACGAGCCGCGTGAATTTTTTCGTTAAACGTGAAAACACGCAAACCACATGTCATTTGGCCGATGTAGCACCTACGCGATCACGCCGACACTGGGCCGGATGGGTGGACCCGATCCGGTTGCGGCTCCCGCGTACCTGCTGCACAACACCGTAGCGACCGAGGTCATTCGGGCAGCGCCTCTTATCCTCGTTCTCGGCCCGACCGTCTCGCATAACCATGTCGGGGCTTTTTCACTTTCTTTCACTCTCCTCGTCGATCGCCAAATTTCCGCGCTTTGTTCTTTCTGCCTCTGTCGGAAGTTCAGTTAATTTTGGAATTACAGCAGTGAATCCCAAGTTCATTATTCACCGATGATTAAATTTTTATAATTGTTTTAATTATTTCAACATCTTTGATATATATTTTTAATGCGATATGTGTAAAGATTTCAATCGTATCTTGTATTCAATATTTTTAATATTTATTTCCTTAACTCTGCAATGGAGTCTGCTTATGCAATTTACGAAGCAATGATAAAGGGTTAAGCCTGCGAGACGACCTCTTCCGGAAAGAGCTTCTCCAATCTCGAGATCCATGGTTTTCCAGGAACGTTTCCTCGGATTCATTACGACCTCTTGAACGATTCATTTCGAGTGCTCTTTTAACGACATAACGAAGAATTCGCCGCGCGAATGTCGTTTCCGCGAATTCATTAAGGTTGACGCGCGGTGTAAACTCACACGAAGTGTGCAGTCGCATAGTTACTGAACGCTTGAAATAAACGCATGGTGCGTGAGCTCGAGCCGAGCGATTTACACGTGTGCAAGCACGTGAGTGCACGCACGAGACGCGTAGAGACGACGGAAACGAGCAGGTCTTGAATTGTGAGCCGCTCAGACAATCGTTCCTATAGTCGCTTTGAAGACGTGGTATTGAGAAACCAACGAAGGAAGTTGACATTTTCCGTGTAACATTGCATATTAATGGTAGTTAAATTCTGTTAAAGACGAGATTTAGTCGATAAAACTACTACGTAAGATGTTTTAAGAAAAATCTTTCCATTTCGACAAAATTAAGAATTATTTACGTATGTTAATTAGATTATATTCATCAATTTCACCAATTTCGAATACATTTGTCTATCGACAACTAATCTTTTGAAACGTAAGAAATTAGAAAGTAATGTCCTTCGAGATGTCTTGAGGTTCACGGCAATTATGAAAAAAATTATAAGATTGACGTGGCGCACGGCTTGAATCGAATTCGTACCGACACACCTGTGCGTTGTATCCATCTGTCTGGCATAATCCAATCTCTGCAATGTGTTGGCTTATAGAAGCGAGTGTACGTACTCGCTCTCTCGGAATATTCAGGACCAGTCTAGAAAGAAAGAAAGAGACAATGCACTCACTTTAACTGCGTTTATGCGCGTCTTTCAATGCCAAAGGATGTCGGTTGGACATGGAAGAATAAAGTAAGGAAAGTTGATAAGTTAAAGATGCTCTTCAACTTATTTTTCTTTATTAATATAAATCTTAATGTCTATATTATAAGCCTGCATCCTGCATTTAACTAGAATGAGAAGGGGGATTTCGAATTAAAAGCTTATTGTATAATGAGTGTGAAGCATTAAGTGGGAACTACAATATTTTAAAAAATTATGTATTCTGTCCATTCGAATAGGCTGATGCAATTACAGTGAAACTTGAGTCAATTTAATATCTCATTTTATTCTTCACTATTAATAATTTTTTCATTTGAATTATACACGTTTCACTAAAATTTTCATTTGACATTCGCTTGAAATATGATGTAGAAATAATCTCTTTGTTTCAGAACAATTAAAGTTTAAAAATGTATTTTTCTCTTTTTTTGTATAAAATTCAAAAATTCTAATACACGCATTAACAATTAAATTAATTGAATTAAAAAAATTGATTTTACTGATACAGTGTATGCATTAAATTATTATTATTATTAACAGTTTAAATTAATTGAATTAATAAATTGAATTAGAATTAAAACTATTTTGACGCTAAAATAATTACAGTAACTAATAAAACTAGAATAATTTCATGGTGATTATAGAAGTTGGTAAATTCAGTCGAATTGAACGGTTCTCGTTGAGTGGGTTTTTGATGTAAAATCCGACTTGCCCTACGGTCAGATAGAGTTGCCGTGTACAGAAAGACACGTGGATTATTATTGTCAAGAGAGCGATGAAACCGCAGGAAACTGCCGTGAATCAACCGAGACCTTGATGCCAATGCACCATCGCAAATTATTCTCGAGGATCTTACTTGCGCCACGATGCAACCCTAGAACGTGGGATGCAGTATATGCATATATGAGTCGCGACGGCATGGCAGCGGCGTATCAGTTTTAGTGCGCCGTAAGCCAGTGTATTACACCACGCAGATTCCCTTAAAATTAACTCGTAATGACTCTGCTGAAGACTCATCGCTGTAAATTAGCGGGCAAGCAGCAAACCAACCGGAATTGTCGAAACGACCTCGGTAATTTTAGTGATGCAATCGAGGTTTCTGAGCGGCTTAGAGAATAAGCGAAAAGGAGTAATGCTTTTGTGTGTAGATCGACGAATACAAATCCGTATCGGTTCATGTATCTGGAAAATATTTAGCCTTTGTGATCGTGGTTGATGCATTTAGCTCGTCTTTACAGAGTAGCTTGAGTTATTTATTTTCCAAGATGTACTTTGTAATCGACCAACGATATAAAGAACTATCGTTTAGTGATTGGTACTTGGATTCTCGAGCTGGTTACAATGAAGCGCAACCAATACAAAGATGAGAAAAAAAAAAAAAAACAGCAAGAAAGAAAGAATAGCTCGCAAGAAAACGACTATATCTCAGGAGTCTTGAGAGAGAAAAAAGACGACGGGCATGTGGAGTATAGGCCTATGGCTATGAAGGAGACCATATTATACCTAGGCTCTCCCGTGTTAGTCATCTCGCGTCCTCACCGGAGTCCACGTAAAGTCCGTAAAGACTTCAAATCGGGAATGGATAACTAGCCATCGGATCCGGCACGGCCGCATCTAATTCTCGCGAGTTGTCACAAAAAGCGCACATTGTTGCGCGCCTCACAATAGCCTCGGACACACACGCACGTACTCCAACAAGCTCACAAATACTCCACGTTAGTCCAACCGCCACAAACTAGCACACGTTACTGCACGCGCGTTGCATAGGCGATGTAATAATAGATTGTATTCACGGCTCCGTGTATGCCGCGGTGGTGCACGGGCCCCCACCGCAAATTACGGACAATCATCCCCGCCGTGCGCGCTATCCGTATCATCCTTTTTTTTTGGCAAATAACACACTGCTTGCATCTACAGGGCGTCCATAGAAAGACGCGGAGCTGGGATATGTTACCGTGGCGGAAATAAAATTCGAACTTAAATAGAATTACTATAATATAACTTCTTGCGATTAGTAATTTTAATTTTGGATCGGGAGAGTTATTATGACATTGGGTGCAGAAGCTTTTTAATGATGCAGCACTCTGCTCGAGTTGAGAATAAATATATCAGGATCTACTATTTTGAGTTAAGTATTAAAAAATGAAGTTATTTTTATAGTCTCTTTAAAGGTGTGCTTGTGTCAAATGAAATTTATAAGTGACTTAGTCGGTTATTTGTTTATTATACTTCCGCGAAAAATATTTACCTATCGTATAGAGTCAGGAAAAGTTTAGTTATATTTGTACGTAAACGAAAAATAATTTCAACATGATGTGTAACGCAAATTATCGATTGACTTTATAATATTTTTATATATCGTTTTAAAGAAATTCGCCAAACTCGCGTCGCGTCCATTCTAATCTGACCACCCTGTAAAAGTCCTTCACCGCGACTAGCGTGGCACTACGAAGTAGATATCGGGGAGAGCGAGTATTCTTTACTACGCGGTGCAGTCCGCAGCTCATGGAAGCACGGACACCTACGATCTGACCACACGCAATCCTCTCGTCCCGCCTGTTTGCGTCCTCCCTCATCCCGCCTTACCCTTTTCCATTGCATTGCAATTGATTTACAAACCCGTATTAAGCTTACGTACGCGCTCGAATTGAGCAGATGGCTGGCGGGCGAGCGCGGGATGTCTTTGTGCTACGATCGCGAGCTAAGTGCGAAATTATTGGGGGGTTTCATGCATCAGCGAGAAGGGGAAAAAGAGAATCGTGATGAGCGATAGTTTGCGTGAAGTCTGGGAAATCACACTCGGATATCGGTAATAAGTAGGTATATAACTGATACTACTTTTATATATATGTATATAGTGTTTCCGTACAGAAAGAATTGAAAATTCTCTATTTGTTTATTTCTTAAAAGGAACATCTATATATGCAATTGTTTAACATTGTATCTGAATTTTGAAGAACGAATTAAAACATGTCTTATTATAGGTATAACTAAACATTCCATAATAATACAATATATGTCTATTTTATACACACATGGAAACTTTAATGCAATTCGCTAGTTCTTATTGCATTGAGCTTGAAATAAGAATTTAATTTTGCGCAGATATTTCCATGGAACGAAGAAGATTCGATTCGCGAAGACTTCCGAGCGCGGATAAGATTGCATTGTTTAACGAAGTAGGTCGAGCGCGCGCCGTCCTGCTTTCGCGATACATTTTCTACCGACAGCTTTCGGGGTGAAGGAGCATTTCATATTCTCGCTCTCTCCTTCAATCCTGCGCTTTCCTTTTGTGTTTACGCGGGATCGTTATTGCGAGCTTGCGCATTACGTTTCGTGCCAACTCCATCGCAACTTTTGCGCCAACTTCCTCCGTGAGCGTTTGTTTCAACCTTCAATGGTTCCCTCATTCATACGTTTCCATATAGATTTGCGTACAATCTCTCTGTTAACCAGATGAATGATAGACCGGCCTAAATATTCTGTATATGTTCATATTTTCGAGTATTGAATTGTTATTTGGAAATATATGAATATATTTAGTAGCACTATATCGTGCTAAATGCAATTTACCTGATATTATTATTACGTTTCAGAACAAGATTATTGTTATTTCTAACGTCGTTTTCACATTAATATATTGTTTTTATAATAACTTACATTACCAATTATAATGACTATTACATCTGATAAAAATAAGCGTTACTAATTATACGTTTACGAAAATAACAATGCACAATGTGGTAATGCGAAATGATTTAATTATGTAGAATGAAAAGCATCGTTTTCTGTTGATGCGAACGAACCATAATGCAGCGCATGAGAATACGATAACTTGATAACTTTGCCGAGTAAATATGTCACGAAAACGACAAAGTTCGCACCTTTTGACAATGGCGAAATGAAAGAAAAATACGAAAAAAAACTCCTCGTCGCAAAACATCCAGCAAATGGCGCGATGCACTGACAGCATCCCGAATACATTCGTCGTTCTTGTTTCTCGCAGTTTTATCATCTCGTGGAAGAGCAACGAACGACTCGACGCACCGCCATTGTAGTCCGTTTGTATACGCGTTCGTTCTTTATGCAACCGAGGATGATGCGTTTCGCCTGTACTTCGCTCTGCGTATACAAAAATGTTTCTCTCTCTCCACGTGTATTGTCTCCAGCGTAACTTCGTTTTTGAAAGTATTCCATTTTATTTTCCACAAATAATAAGAATTCCTACGTGTTTTATTTCCCTTTTACGTATTCGTGCAATAATTGATTCGTAAGCTCACCTATAGTGTAATTTATTATGAAAGACAATGTACACATTAGGAGAATTGCGCGAATTGTAATCTAAGCGAATTTGCGAGAGTCATTAGGGATTAATCCACAATGCGGGAATATTGCGATATTGCTGTGCATTCTCCGTAGGCATCTCGCAATCGAATATTCTGCCCTTGATGTACATTCAGAGGAAAAAAAGAGATAAGCAAAGGTTCCAAAGATTACACGACGAAGATGTTGAATTGTTAATATATTCTCCGTGTTATACGCGGCACTCAGAAAGCGGACAAACGATATTCACGATGCAGCGCGAGTAATGTGGGGGGGGGAGGGAAATGCGTTCCCTTTCTTTCGCGTCGCTTTCTACAATAGACTAGGGATCGAGATCCTCCGCTATTCCGCTCCGCGCGAAGCGGAAATTACTTTCGCTACTTTCAGCTCTCTCAACAATGCTGTGATTTAATAGAGACCGTGGGCACGCTCGCGTGAGCGCGCTACTTTCATCTTCCTTCGCTCGCGCGATTACGAGTTTTCTTGCCATCGTCGTTCGTTTCTGTAACAACGCGTGCCTCGCACATTCGTTCTAAATGAAACAACGTCGGTTGAACGTTTAATATTCCATTGTTACGTCCCGCGAGTCAAAGAAATCATTAACTCGGTTCTTTCGGGTGTAAACGTCTCTGTCTTACATTTATGCAATTTGTCTTTCGCAAAAGGAATAGCTATATGTATAATATTTCCAGAAATTCTCTTTAGCGTTCACGTCCATGGTCTGCAAACAATATTTTTCTATGTTATATGCTGTGCGTGTTTTTTTTTTAATATATGTCGCTTATTTGATAGAAAAGAAACGTATCTCAAATTAACAACTTTCAGGAGTTTCAGGAGGCATTTTTAAAGTTCTAGATTGGTTTTTAAGAATCTTTTCAGGAAAAATAGTGTAACTCCAAATAGAACATTTTTCTACATTATTTCAGCACCGACAATACTCTTTCATGGTATAAAAAAGACTCTTTCCTACAAACAATTATTACAAATTTATTAAAAAACATCGTTTTTCCAACACACAAAGAGAGAGAGAGAGAGAGAGAGAGAGAAATACGTCTTTAGAATTGATTTCTCAAAAATGCTAATTTTTTAATTGTACCTCACTTTTCTGTCAGACAAACGGTATTGGGATAAGTGTACATAATGGATATCTACACAATATCCAGTACTTTTCTACATATTAAGTGGTAACCACATTCGTAGTCGACGATTTCCCGCAGTTTGCGCGGAATGCATCGTAAAACCACATTCGATTTCTTGTCTTCAAAACGTCCAGCTGTGGCGTCGAGTCTCCAAGTATTCACTTTCCACATTTTCGCGGAGGGGGGCTGCAAGATCGGATATTTTGTGTCCATCGGAGCGACACGACCTAATCCGCGGAGTGCAATTTCACGAAGGGCGGTTTATCGCGTGCTGTAACGGCGCGTCGAGTTGCGACACTTCTCGCGTGGATGACGTTTCGCTGGCTCCGGCGTGGCTTGAAAGTTGCCATCGAGGTTTATTTCGAAATTGCATAGCCGCGTGATCTGATCGCGATCTCAAAAAAAGAAAAGGATTACAGAAAGAAAGAATAAAAAAAATTGGAAAGGAGGAAGAAACGGAGCGCGTGCAGTAATGCCAGCGCGCGTGAGTCGCACGATTTGTCTCGGATTTTAAGTCCGTATATACCATGCATCACAAGCGTACCCGCAATAATTTACTGCACTTGGTGCGAATGCAGCTATGGGGTGTCTCAAAGAAACCGCAAACTTAATTTTATTAACGCTACATCGTTTTCTTTTTCCTAAATGAAGAAGAATCGAGGATTGAAAGAGTTTCTCTCACAATTATAAGTAACAAGATTCAAATTTATTTAAATTTCACTCGACTTTATTCTAGACATTGTATTTATAAATTTTAATTATTACATGTACTATAATTATTTAGGACCAAATAAATTATAGCATCTCCTTTTTAAATTTGTCAAATCTGTTATTAAAATTTAAAGCGTACTAATAGAACACCCTATATGAATTGCAATTGAATTCGCATAGATGCGATCCAATCGGATCTAAACAACATGCTGAATCGGGCGTTTGAATGTAAACAATAATAAAATACGCGATTCGAACGGTCAGGTGTCGAGGAAATCGAATGCATCTAATCTCTCTCGGTCTTTATAAATGCATCCAGGTGCTTTGCTAACGTCGTTCTTTGATCTTGTGGGTGGGTGTAGCCGTGTACTTTCATTCTGAACGGTAATTTATCATTCGTATATCTCATTACGGCAATATGTAACGAAATCGCCGAGATATCTACCGCTGGATTTATAGTAAGAAGGTGTGGACGTTTTCTAAATGTTACTATGGCGATGAACCCGGTTCTATAGAAATACTCGGGAACGATAACAGTATTTGTGATGCGATATGGTAGATAAACAATAATTTATCCTTATCTGTCATGTTGTGTATTTTTATCTTACGCTTTTAACCTGGAATTTTTAAGTTGAAGTTATCTCGCAGTATAGAATTATGATGCAGAAATGCGTGTTGTATGCACAAGATTCAGAAATCTTTCATAATGATTAAAAACTTCTCGTATTAAATACTGATTTTATTTAATTAATGTGTTGATCGTAAAATAATTTATAATTTAGAAACACGCGCTTTGTATTTCATCGTCGAGATTTCATTGTCAAGAGAAAACGAGATTAAGCGGCTGTTTTTGCGCATTGTGATAGCTAGTAACAACGTTGTTGGAATACGCAGTCTGGGAAATAGTAAAAATTTTTTGAAAAAAAACGCGACACCGCACCGACGTGGGACGAGTGCACCGAGTGAACTTGACAGATGGTTCTCCGCATTTTATCGCGAATGTGCACGTAACGTAGGGGCCTGTTTATACACAAGTTTATCAATGTAATACGCCGCGCCGCTGCAACGCGTTTACACATAACCCATTTGAGATCGTCGCCCGCATAATTCTTTTTCCTCCACCTCTGCTAATAGCGAAATGCAAGATGCAGCACACACAATACGACATAGCCAAACAAATTATAACTGTTAGCAAGAAGTAATGATATTTTTTCCCAGAGATTAAAACTTTAACGATAATATTCATTAAAGGATTTTACGGGAAGAAAGTATAAAATAAATAAATACAAGTTGCAGTTTACGAGAGATTGATTGCACTCACACATTAATGAGCGATAAATTATTAACTTAATTTAACACAGGTCGGTCTCGCTTTTCATCTCGAATTAAATGGTTTAATAAATTTGATCGTTCGATACGCTGATATTAGCATGTACGATTTGACTGTACAGGCACAAATTAAAGGCACGATTAACACAAATTACGAAACGTTTGGTATATATATTTTTTTTTAATAAACGATTATAGTTGCAACGTTGCGGAAAACACTGCCGCGGATTACCGCTTTAAATTTATGTGTTCGCCAGAGTGTTGAATTTATCTTTAAGATTGTTAGTAGCGATTACATTTTTTAACGAAGATGCATCAGTCTTTAAAACTGAATTGTATATATAAGATAAAAATCGCAGACTTCGATATCGATTGACTTAAATATTGATTCACTTAGATATTTCTGATAATAAGTCTTTCTTATGTAGCATCTTACAATATGTATTTTATGTTACCTTGACAGTAAAAATTAATTAACGATGAAAACGATGATTGTTAATTAAAAATTTAGATTTACCCATTAATTTATTACTTAAGAGCTGAAATTTTATGTCTAAATGAAAATTGAGGTACGAATTAATTAATTCAAATAAATCCAAGACTATATAGCTTATCCTTTAGACGCAATATGAAAGCGAATTCGTGTGAATATCGATCCATGTTTAAATATCTGTGACTGCCGTCAATGATATTCAACTAAGCGGCTTCTTTTGAATCACTCTGTATGACAACGTGCTACACGCTGGCATTGAGGTGTAGTCTAAGCAGAATAGGCTAACTAACCAACTAACCACGAGATCACGTCAGTAGGACAGTGAAAGGCGACCTAGACCAAGTCTCTTTTCAGCCACCGCATGGCGCGGTGTTGGAACTTAAGAGAGAGAGAGAGAGAGAGAGAGAGAGAGAACAGTGAAAAAGACGCGCGTGTCCCACGCGTGTGTGTTTACCAACACGCGCGGCCACGTGCAGCGCGTGTACGGCACGTGTCAGTGTGCATACACGCGTACACCGATACCACTGACCGGTGCGGCAGGGAAAAATGGAGTGCAGCGGGGCGCGGGAGTAGCCGCTGGCTCGCGCGGATATTTTAATGCCTCGCCGGACATTGTCGGAAGTGCAGTTAAAGCGTCGTTAACGTTAAGCGTAAATTATTCGCACGGACGTTCCACGAGACACGCGGGGGAGACTTTCAGTATAGCACAGTTCGCCACGCGAACTCATCGAACCTCGTCGCCCTCTGCGATTTAATCGGGTCGGTCGATCGAATATCTCGCGCTACTCCGGAAGTATCCGGCGTGCGTGCTCTCTCCACCCTTTCGATTCTCCGAGATCGACAATCGCGACCGACGATATACTTCATTGTCGTCTTCCGTATAGACATCTTTAACCTACGGCGTACGCGAGTACGTGCGCACGTACGTGGGCTTCCCTGGGAACGGTTACGAGATATTTGAACCTCCATTCAAACCTACGGGTTTGACATACCATGGGAACAATTTATTACCGGAAATTTCTTCCCCCTTTATTTTCCCCCTTTGCGCGTAGAACCGCACCTGGTTCCACGTCACTCGAAGGAATCGTAGACAAAGTCACGTTTTCATACGGAGGTCGGCCACCGGTGTGAATGACTGACGCCGACGTTCTGGAGGACACACCGCGTAGCGTGTAGTTATTTGAAAGTATAAAGAACGAACGCTATGTTTGCCGGAATTTTATCGTATTTTCGCTGCCGCGTAGTAGATAGCAGCAGCCCGTAATGTGTTATGCGTAATATATTATTATAAAATATGACGATTTGAGAAAGAGGAAATTAAAAAAAGGATGTAATATATTTCTTATCAATCGGAGATAATGATTTATTATAATTAAGTCTTAATATCATGGAGCAATATGCAAATAAGTGTAGATAAAGTGTTAATTCATGGAATATAGGAATAGAAAAAAGACAACACGCACTTTTTTTTAAGACTAACGTATCACTATTTCTTCTTCTTCTTTTTTTTTTTATTTATTTACTTTTGTTAAACCAAACCATAGAAAAAATGTAAGATAATTTTGGAACGACTGGAATTGTGTGCTACTATACGTCCGAACTCTGCCTGATTCCTACGACTGATTCACTCACGAGATATTTGCGGATCGGAGCTGGTTCTACAGATTTTCACTCTGAACGTAGACGAGAGGACGGGCGGGAAAGGGATTGGGGCGGACGACTTGTCCAAAAAGGATTTACGATCAGCAAAAACGCGCTCTCGCAGAATTTCGCCACTGCGGCCGGCCGACCAACCGTTCGAGACGACCGACGCGACGCGACGAGAGAGTCGGCCGGCGCGCGGCGCTTCGGTCCTTTCGATTTCATTCTCGTTGCGGGATTGTAACTTTGATGCCCGATTCTTGCCGCGAGAAAAGCACGAAGATAAAAATAACAATTTTCAACGACCCTCCCTCCTTGACTGCTAAAAGAAGAAAGTTTGTTGGCGTTCGCGGAGAGAGAGAGAGAGAGAGAGAGAGAGAGAGAGAGAGAGAGAGA